>NC_083770.1:18717473-18899973 GCF_963514075.1 Conger conger | reverse complement strand
TGGGGGTTGTGGGTGCAAGAAAAACTTTCAGATGTTCAAACGTTTTACCCCCCCAAAGGTATCCCTGGTTTTTTTTTTTTTTTTATTCTGTAGTTTTTCATTTTGCACTAAAAAAGAGAGGTGATGAAATGCTAGGCCTTTTTATAAAATTACATATTTTACTGCTGAAATGTGCTTTCTCTTGTGGTCTTGTTTCCTTGAGCACGATCACAGAACATGTGTCCCCCTCTAATGCTGAGGAAGAAGAGGGGGGTTTTCCAAAAGAAAGTGTTCCTAATGAGGCAGAACACAGGGACCCAATAACATCCCACCCACCGCCCTCCGCGGTCAGTGGAGAAGGGCCAGACTGGTCAAAGCTGACAGGAAGGTAACCGTAAAGCAAATAACCACGCATTACAACAGTGGAACTGACACATTCCAGTACATGAAGCCCCGGGTCAGCTAACAGCGCTAGCGCTAATCAGGCTTCTCAATGCAATCCCTCGCACACGCAAGAATACACACATGTCTCACTGACACTGTGTAAAAATAACACATTCCAGTGTTTACCATGTGAAAAGTTTCGCAGAGTCAGAGCCCAGCGATGGCCCAGCAGCCACACCCACTTGCCCTTCATCGACCGAGGGCCCTTTTTCAAATTTGAAAATAAAAAGAAAAAAAGAAAAATCAGAGGGAGAGACATCAGAAGCAGATGCAGACCCTGTATAAAAAAGCGAGTAGAGAGAATCGTTTGAGGATAGAGGCCTTTTTTCTGCGACGTGTCCTTGCGCAGTGGTGTCTGGAAGCGTTTTACAGCCCTCGCAGGCATTGGCAGGGAAAATCACGCGGGAGGAACGCTCGGGGAATGCGAGGGCTCGCTCACATCGAGTGGCTAACACGCCAAACACGCGTGTGCACCCAGACCAGGCCACAGGGCCGGCAAACAGGCCAGACTCCGCTACCCTGCGACAGAACATGCAGGGCATTCCGCAAACCCTCTCAAAATGTATTACTTTTGAAATAAAGTCACAGGAAAGTAAGAACAGAGACCACGAGAGACGGTAGCTGTTCATATCGTTGCTGCTATTGCTGTTTTATGTAAACATCGCTTTGGCAATACTATACCGATATATGGTCATGCCAATCAATCTCATTTGAATTTCAATTTAGAGAGAGAGCGATAGACAGATAGAAAGAGCTAAATAGACAGGGAGACAGAGATAGAGATAGAGAGTGCATATGTTGTTCAAGAATCAGAGAGAGAGAGCAAGAGATACCTTATCAAGTGCTCGCTGAGTGTATTCATTTTTTTGACTTAATGGACTTCTGCTGCTGTAGCCTGCATTTAGAGGTATGACATGTTGTGTGTTCAGAGATACTCTTCTGCATACCGCCATTGTAATGCGTGGTTATTTGCTTTACGGTTACCTTCCTGTCAGCTTTGACCAGTCTGGCCCTTCTCCTCTGACCTCTCTCATTAACAACACATTTCTGCCCACAGAACTGCTGCTCACTGGATGTTTTTTGTTTTTCGCACCATTCTTGACTGTGAAAATACCAGAAGATCAGCCATTTCTGAGATACCTAGACCATGTCTGCAGGCTTTTATACATTAAATTACTGCCATATGATTGGCTGATTAAATATTTGCATTAATAAGCTGGTGCACAGGTCTACCTAATAAAGTGCTCACTGAGTGCACAGAGAGATAGAGAGAGAGCATAAGGAGTGGTGGGGTGGTCAGGAGATATGAGACCCCGGCTACATGTCAGCCTGTCTGGAGCTCCCATGATGCACTGTGGGAGGAGGGGGATCTGTATCTAGGCAGAGGAAGTGGTCTGGCGCGGCGGCCCTTTCATCCGCGGTGTTCAGAGCTGGGGGAGAAGATGAATGGGAGAGAAGATGAATGCATGCCAGCCATTTCTCCTGCCCCCCAGTCTATGTTTCCCCACTGCCATGACATCAGAACAGAGGGGGGAAACATCCCCTCTTTGTGGAGGGCTAATTTAATTTGTACCTTCCAACGAGGGGTAAGTATGTTTGACTGTCTGTCGTGATCCTGTGTGCCTTTTTTCGGGTTCTCACGGGAAACTCCACACTGAGGGCGCTGGGCAGGATATTGCTCACTGCAACGTAACTTCAGCTTTGACGCAAATTACATTTTTCCATCCTCTAATTTTTCCATCTCTCTCTCTCTCTCTCTCTCACTGTCTCTTGCTCTCGTTCTCTGTTCCTCTCTTTACATTACTCTTATATCCTTCTCTCTTCCTTCCTCTCTCTGTCAATCTCTCTCCCTTAAGCTCCATCTACCCTGGTATCCTTTTCCTCTTTCTGTTTATGTTGCGCTTCTCTCTCTGTCCATCTGACTCTTTCTACACCTCTTTTTCTCTATCCCTCTTTTTCTCTCTCTCTCTCATTACGCTCTCGGCCGGTCGTACGCACACAGACTGCTGACATTCCCCAGGGGAGGTTAAGATGACCTTTGCACGTCTGCCCGAAATCTGACGTCAAAGGTCCCGTCGCTAGGAACGGTCTGGTGTTTGGCAACAAACACGACCCCTACTCCCTACCCCACCATGAGAAGTGTGTTTATTATGATTTCTATCGCGAGGCGCAGTATTAGTAATTAACCGCAGTCCAGATTCACTCTCTGTTCTGCTTTAATTGCCGACATCTGGCTTTGGCACTTCATTCGGCGTGTGTATCTGTACGATCCCAAACACGACATCGCTCAGCTGACACAGGGCTCCTGCTTCTGACATCTGACCTTTTGCACCCGGAGGTTTCCCGCGCTTGACCTCTGACCCCTGGCGGCTCTTTCGTCTGCCCTTTCTGCAGCCTGACCTCGCTGGGGGGGGGGGCGGCCATTTTGGGCTCTGAGCTACAGCAGCCATCTCTTTGTCTCTCCACCACGTGAGCATTCGGAGAGCTGGTAGATAAGATAGGTGTGTGTGTGTGTGTGTGTGAACCTGCCCCACTCAGCCGATGACCTCTCTTTTATAAAAACCGCCGTAAAATAAAGAGGGTCACCGGGCCGCCCATTAATCCACCGCCGATCGTGTACGGCTTTAATGGTGTGTGTCTGCTCCGAATGCTAATGCTAATGCTAATGCTCATGCTAACTCATAACGGCATTTGTGCCTGGGGTGTGTGAGGATACAGTACGCAGTTATACTTCCTCCTCCAAGCGTGTAGTATGTACACAAACAGCTAAGAGGTAGACATTTTGTTTCATGAGGGCTGATTGGCAGCCCTCCCCATCCCCCCCAAACATACTGAACTGTCCAATCTCTCTGCTTCCTCTCATCTCAGTCGTAGCTGGGTCAAATACATAACTGTTTTGCTTCACTGTGCTTGTCTGGTGTATTGGAACCTATGAAGTACTCTCATAAAGCGCAAACCCCACCTTCTGGTCCTCCTGGTTGGCTCAGTTACACCAGGTGAGACCAATCAAGCACAGAAAAGTATTTGAATCCAACACAATTACGCGTTTGACCCAGGTCTGACTGACAGACACACACACCCATACACTGTATTTTGACAATACAATAATACAAGAAAACCAGCCGTTACAGGAAGAGAAGAGGTTGCGGTCCTCACAGTGGAGCTCTGAGCAGTGTGCAGCCTCTGAGCCCTTGTGATTGGACAGAGCCCCGATGACACGCCTCGCGGCGGCCCGCTCCTTCGCAGACGCCCGCGGTGGTCCGCACGGACAACGGAAGCTTCCGGGCCACCCTGCTGTGACACCGTCACCACTGACTGACACCCGATGTTCCCCTCCCCGCCCTGGGAACTATCATATTTCGCAGAGGGAGGGGGGGCGTTCCGTCCTCTCTCTGGTCCCACGCACGGGTGCCGCTTCATGGGAGCCTGAAGCGCTCCAGAAATATTTCCATGAGATTCCCAGCAGGAGACTCCTGGAATTCCGAATTCCTCCCACATTCGGAGTTACGCGCTTTCCCACGTGACTTCAAAGCGCAGCAGCGTTGATGAACTGCATCTTCATCCTGGCATTGCGGCCCTTCATCACATCTCTTGTAATCATGCCTCACTGCTAGCTGGGGGTTAGCCATAACTTTACTGACTGAGCCAAATGCTTTATGGTGTGAGCTACACTTTATGATCATGACTACGGGTAGCTGCTACTTGATGAGAGTTGTACTTTATCTGACCTGCGTTTTGTAGTTGCTCCGACAACTTACGGTATGCACTTATTGACCGTCGCTTTGGATAAAAGTGTCTGCCAAATATAGGGCCGGTTTCATAGACATAGATTATGTTTAGTCCTGTACATTGAGTGTTTGTGAAACATCTGTGTCTGTAAAACCCACCCAAAATGTAAAGTAACTACTGAAACGTGCATTTTCTTTCGGTAAAATTCATACAATACAGTGGGGAAATGTGAAAGAAACATACATGGAGACTGAAGACGATTGAGAGCGATACATAAATGCCTCAGTGTGGAACGCGTGCAGTAGTGTGGCACGCGTGCAGTAGTGTGCTACTCCCAGACTCCTCAACGTTCAGAAAGCGGGCCGTCACCACGGTGAATCAGGCAGGGGGAGGCCTTCATTCTTCCGCAGGTATTGACACCCCCTCATTGATATTGACACAACTTATCTCATATCAAGGGCACGGTCGTAAACGGATATCGACATTCTCCTTCAGGCATTGACACACTGTCGCATGTGCTCTGGGGTTTATCCATCGACATTACTGGCACATTAACTGCCAACGTCTCACACCCGAAAGTTTAAAGAAATGTATTAAAGACTACAAAACCAAAATGAAGCTTCATTTTTAGCTTGACCCTTCACACATTTTTTTGCTCTTCATGTCTTTTTTTAGCCCCACTTTTTGTCTCTGGGTAGGTTGCTGTGGAAACCTTTCACTGTTTACATAGTGGTTCAGAACTAGCTGGGGGGGGGGGGGGGGGGGTGCTAGGTTGTTTGTGAAACTCACACTGTACAAAATGATTAATCTTCCTGGGTCACTGGACTCCCTTCATTACTGAAGCCAGTATGACTGTGGCACCACAGGCTTCGGCCCGTCTCTCTGAAGCACATTTATTACACGTTAGATGTCTCACAGACAGGCACAAAGGAGGTCCCACAAAGGCCCAGCAACAAATATGACTCCTCCAGTCAAAATAACATCCGGTGCAGGTCGCCTGGGGGTTTGTTACAGAGAGGACAGGAAAGCACTCCTGGCCAGATCTCAGGGTGTTCCAAGCCTGTCCCTGATCCCAATGACTTCTGACACCCCAAGATTGGCCGGGTTTTTGGTGACTGTGGCTCAAGTATTTTACAACTTATACTGAAACTTAAAATCTTCTTTCTTTTACTTTTTTTGCTATATAAGACAAAAATATTGGCAATGAGGTGAGACAGGGCTGACATATTACACGTTTTGCCAATGTGGTGAGAAAACTTCACTTGCCAAGCAAAACAAGCTAATACTTTATACTTGAGAGAAAAGACAGATCTTAAGTCTCATTACTTAAGTCTAAAGTCTAAAACTTGTTAAGTTTTTTTGCAGTGGAGCCAAAGGTCTGAGAGGCACTGCCAGTGGAGGGTGAGGGGGGTCGAGATGGGGGGGTGGTTAGGGTGAGGGAGCGCTGCCTTTGCTTTTTGTAAAAGCGGCGGAGGGAAAACAAACGGTGACATGTTTAGAGAAGCAGATGGTAACGCTGGTGTCATTAATTTGGGGGCTGTTCGGTCCAGGCAGACTCTGAGATGAAACAGCCGCATCGGGAAGGGCCATGAGGAGGAGATTTGGGGTCGGAAGGCGAAGGGGGCAATGATAGCGGCCTGGGTCACCATTTCCACCGCTGCAAGGTGTCGATACCAGAGTCAAGGCCAGTATATAGTCCAGCAACAGACCATCGCTGAACTGAAATCGCAGAACGTACATCAACGTTGGTCTGTGGTCGTTGTCCCTAGTAAAAAGTATAAATGCACTCCAGTCACCCAGAGTATAACCCAAATGTCACTGCGACCAGCGACACCCACGCTCTGTCGCTGGACTATAAACCGGTCTCCAGAGTGCAGGAGGACAATATGGAGACACGCAGGACCTGATATCAGACACTCACTCAGCAGGGACGCGCTTTAAAAAACCACATTATTCCGCCTCCCCAGTGGATACAGAATGAAAAGAGGAGAACAGAATAAAAAGGGGAAGTTTTTCCCCCTTAGAAACCCGACGTGTTTAACATGATACATCTCACCCAGGACCAATAAGCTGACAATGAGTTCACACCACCTGCTCCTGACCTTTCAGAAGACAGAAGACGGCCGGGTTTTTAAGAGCTGGAGAGACGGAGAGAGCCCTGGGTGACTGTCGCAGCTGCAGAATACCGTTCTCACACGGGACATTCATAATCGCCACGGAGCGCTTTATACAAGGCAGCAAGCTGCTCGTAGGGCATGGGTGGGGGTCTGGGAAGATGAAATATCAATATGAGCGCTTCCACGTGTTCCCTCTCTAATGCACTTTCCACAGTAAATCTTCCACCTGTAGTATGAGGGGCTCTGGCTTCTGTGAGTATAACAGCATCTAGAGGCCTATACACTCACACGTATACACTCAGTGTGCACTTTATTAGGTTGACCCTGTACACCAGCTTGTGAATGCAAATATTTAATCAGCCAATCATGTGGCAGCAGCTGAAGGCATAAAAGCATACAAACATGATCAAGAGGTTCAGCTGTTTTTCAGACCAAATGTAAGAATGGGGAGAAATGTGATCTAAGTGACTTTGTCCAATGATTGTTGGTGCCAGACAGGGTGATTTGAGTATTGCAGACAATGTTGCAAAAAAAAAGAAGGTCTGAGTGTGAAAAAAAAATGTGTATGTATTTGTGTGCATGTGAGTGTCTGTGTGTGTGTGTGTGTGTGTGTGTGTGTGTGAGAGAGTGTGTGTGAGAGAGAGAGACTTAGCTTGTGTCCTTGTTTGTGTGTTCGGCGCACACACACTGACTCCCTCATTAATACTCAGTGATTGAGGTGGAGGCAGATTATCTAAAGACTGATTGAGACGCAGCGTCGGTCGGACGGGCGGAGCGAGGCAATCAGCCGCAGATAAGACCTGTTACCTGCACACGCGCCTCCATCCAGCCTCACTGCCAATCCTCCCTGCGCCGCCCGATAACGCCACGCACGCTAACGACCACTCACAGCTGGCAGGAGAGCAACGCTCAGCACATCAACCCTACACTCCCCATCCCTAATGCTGCTACAGAACACACAGGAAAACACACATATGTACACACACACACACACACACATACACATGTACACACACACACACGCAAACACAAGTACACACACGCACATACATGCACACACATACACATGTACATAAAAAGCACACGCACAGAAACAGACAAACATATACTCAAAATCTCTCTTTCACTCTCTCACACCAACACACAGGCTACACAATGATTCAATGATCTCTCTCCCAGAAAACACTCTTGACTGCCAGACCCCCCCCCCCCCACACACACACACACAGACACACACACACACACATTCCCTCTAACCCTCTCCACACGATAGGTAGGCACCACTCAAGCCGGTTTCTCCCTGGCAGATTACAATTAACCAGGGATTCTCCTTGAGGGCAAAAATGTGTTCCTGTCAGATACTGGGATCCATTTGACTCTAATGTCATTATTGTAACAAGCCTCCCCGTGCCCTCGTCAACGGAGATTACGGGCGCTCTCACACACCCGACACACTCACCTCTGGCACCTGCACTGAGACTACCCAGAGCCCCCAGCCTCTCCCTCCCCCCGCCACACGGATCTCCCATTCGGCCCCTGCCATTGTCTGCCTGGTGTTTGTGGTTTTTCGGAGAGGGAGGTAGCGATAACGCCGGCCCTGTGGAGAAATGGCGGACACGGCGGACAAAGGCCGTCAGCTGGCACCGGGCTCAGGACTGACCCTCTCCGCCGGGCCCTGGTAGCCGTGGCGCTGTGTTTGTGTCATCTGCACAAACCCCACGCCCCAGCAAAGGGCTGCCTCACGTCTGCCAGAACGGGCCCAGCGCCCGCTCCTCTGTAAGATTATACATCTGGCCCCGCTGCCAAAACACAGACCGTTACATTCACATCACCTTTTCTCCCCTCTCATTCTCTCTCTCTCTGTCCATCTTTCTTTTTCTCATCCTTTCTCTCACTTTCTCTCATTCGCTTTCTCTCTATCTTTCTTTTTCTCATTCTCTCTCTCTCTCTCTCTCTCGATTCAATTCAAAAATTATTTATTGGCATGACATAAAGCAAGATATGTGTTTCCTCTATATATAGTAGTAGTAGTCCATAAGTATGGTACATCAACTAATAGATCCTGAAAAAATGAACTTCCCCTATCTCCTCTTCTCATTCTCCCTCTGTATTTCGCTCTCATCCTTTCTCAATCATGTTTATTCTCTCTTTCTCTCTCACCCTATCTCTTTCTTTCTTTCTCTTTCTCTCTCTCTCTCTCTCCCTCTCTGTCCCCTTTCTTGTGATACATGGTTTTGACATCAAAGTGGCAGAGAATATTAATCCTGGCTGAACTATCTGCTGAGTGCACTGGGATCAGGCCAAGGCAAAGATCCTGCTTTGTTCCCCAGAATAAGAAGCAAAGAGAGAGAGAGAGAAAGAGAGAAAAGGGAAAAGGATTGAAGAATGACAACTGAGATTTCTGCCTGCACTTGATCTCAGAAAAAAAAATCAAATCAAAATGTTTCTGGAAAACTGGAAAAATATGTTTACTTGCCTCTGTAAAAAAGGTAAATGCTAAGCTAGTGGTTTGACTTGACTTGGTTTTAAGCTAGTACCTATTACTAACAACACACACAGCTTGTGTGTGAGCTAGTATCTACAGTATTACTAGCTCATAGTACTCTGTGTAGCTGATCGGATTAATGCATTATTAGGTTGACATTTTCATGATTAGGTTATCATTTTAGTCTTTTTCCTCCGGTGTCTGTACGTTTCTTGAAAATGTTTCAAAATTTAACAGCACCCTGAAGTTGAACTGATCCCGACAAATGCGCGGGCTTCTCCTCCGAGCAGAAATTCCAGGAGGGCGTGGAAACATCTCTCCCCCTCACACGACTCAGCCATCTCCCTCTTTCGGTGGGGGAGACGGTCCTGTCAGGGCCCGGATTTAATACAATTCAGACAATCCCAAATTAATTTGGAGACGCCTGCAGACACTCTGGAGAGCGAGTGGGCCATGACGCGTGATAGTAGACCACTGCTGATGACAGTCCCAATCTGTCTTTTGACTAGCTCAGCATGACAATTACATTATCACCGCCAGTCTCCATTTCTGTTCACCATTTAACCCACATTGATGACGATGACACTTTTTCCACCCCGTCCTTGTTGAAAATCTCATTACAATATATAGGCCAGTAGTTTCATGAGGGGGGTAAAAAAAGAAAAGTATATATTAATGCCAATTTCCATGTCTTTGAAATCAGGCCTCACAGAGACAAGAGATAATGAGGAAGTCAACAGGTAAGATACACTAGAGTTTTAGAGGGGTAAAGTTTTTGGAAAGAGTCTGCACTGCAAAGACCAAAAAATAAGTCTCAACAAGTACTTTATTCTCATATTGAGACTTAAAATATAATTTATCTTACTTTTTTACTAAATAAGACAAAGATATTAACAATGGGTTAAGGCAGTTCAAAATCTGCCAATTCAATTCATTCTGGTCAAGCAAACGGTAACCTAAAACAAGTTCATATTTTCCACTTGAGAGAAAAAATAAGATCTTAAGTCATATTACAAGACTAAAATGCTTGTTAAGACAGTATTTTTGCTGCGCGGAAAATCCTAACACAGGCTTGCACTGTGAACGGGGCGTGTCTGCGGCTGGCAGCCCTGGTTTCACCACTGTGTAGCTGCCCTTCCTGCCACAATTTGCATTAGCCATCAATTACAGTTGACGAGCATTAACCTAAACAACAAGCCAAACGGCACTTAACCCCCAGAAAGCACAGGGGAGCCAGCCCCATACAGGAAGAAATTACGCTCTGTGTCAGAATAATATTGGTCACTCCTACCTCTCAGCCGAGCACTAGTGTAAACACTGCGGACCGGTGTAATGTGCATCAGATGTTGTGTAATTACACTACTTAAAACATTCCTTTCCCAAACACAGGGTTCACCGCCGTGGCTCACGTTTAAAGGCGCTAATGTGCAAATATCAGGCGGGAGGTGACAGGGCCAGCTTTTTGACGGGCAGCAAAGGAGAACCGAAAACGGCGAAGTTCTCAAGGACCCCTCGGCCAAACAGGACAATTTCCCGTTCCGCTCATCTGACACCGGTCCAGAACCACTTCTCCCAAACACTGCTGCCTTTATTAAAGCTAATAATGTCTCAAACCTGAAATAAAACAAAGAGCCTGCTGTGCTATATTGCACAAGATTGGGGGGAAAAAATAAGCCTTTTCGAGTTGTGATGCCAGCAACACTTGAATCTAGTACAAATAAAAAACAAAAAAAAACATTGGAATACACTCCTACTGTGATATGAAATAAAAGTAAAATGCCTGAAAAAAGGTCAGGACCAATAATCAGTTTAAGGGGAAGTTTTCTGCCTCCTCAATTTTCAGCTCAGCTGACGCACTGTATAGGGCAAACATTAAAGCAGTATATCTGTTTTTTTATTAACTGTCATAAATAGCTTCTTCTGGCAGTTCGATTGATTGATACATCAGGTCCCATGCAATCATTGGTTGAGCAGTTCTGGCCTAAGACACTAGTGCCTTAAAATTTGATAGTTACCTTTAGACTTTGAGTCTTTGAGAATTTTCAGCAATGGTGGCAGCGACAGACCTGTGGATGAGTACTGATGATGAGGATGCCTCACACTCAGACCCCCCCATAATGCAATGGGCCCTGGTCGGGAGGTCTGTTCAGAGTTCAGCGGCGTTTGACAGAACAGAGCTGCCCAGCACTCCTCTCAGAGCAGAGTAATGAAGGGAAGGGAGTAGAGAAAGGTAAATCAGAAAACAGGAATGACAACGGAAAAGAAAGGGCCTGACTCAGAAGGTCACATGATCAACCGATGAACGTCGGTCCCCACAGACTGTCTGGCCTGATTGATAATGGATTCCCCATGTAGCCAAAAACAAAAAAAAACAAGAGACAAAACGAAAAACGAGACAGTAACAACACAGGGTCTTTTTTCCACTATGGAGGAGTCTTTTCTGCTGACTGATCTGGTGAGTTATAGGAAGAAAATGAGGAATTCTGTCTGTCCTTGTAAACCATGTTCTTTTCTCATCGCGTTCTCCCACCGAGGCTGCCCAACAGGAAATCCAGCCGATTGCAGATTAATGTGGAGGAGATGGCTTGATAACAGGAAATCCAGCCGATTGCAGATTAATGTAGAGGAGATGGCTTGATAAGGGCTGGTTTTAGCGGTGCGGAGAGTGAGGCTGTCCAATCGGCTGTGCGCGGGATGTTAGTTTAACGGCACCGTCCAAGGCAGCGGGATGCTATCAGCGAAAGCTGGAACTCGACCGTGACCCCCCTCTTCTCTGCGCTTCATCCAGTCGTTTTTTTTCCCTTTCCTCTCCCTCCCTTTTTTCTTGAAAATTTAGAGGACCACCAATAAAAAGTTTGGGGATGACAAGGTCTGGCTGAGTAAAAGCCTTTCAGCTGCGGGACCTTGTCTGGCTGAGGAACGCCATGCTCTAAATAAACACTCCCCCATTTGTTTCTCTTTCGCTTCTTCAAAGGCCTCCATTTTGTTCCTGATAACACGCCGTCGATGTGACCTGTGTCTACTGCTCCGGGTTCCCCAGAGCAAATATTCTGTCACAACACACTCCCCCCCCACTCCACCACCAGCCTCAAACATCCTGCCCACACACCAGGATGTAAACGTGGACAGAGCTCCCGCTACACTATTTACACGTTCCATCCATTTTAGATTTCAAATGCATCTAGTTGGGGTGGCTCGGTAAGAAAGCCAAATCTAGGCCGAATGTTTGTGTTAGACAAACTGAGCATTGTGAAATGTTGTGTGGTAAGGGCACAGGCTGCCTACCACATTTGACCTGACCCAATTTTTCCATGAAAATGCTAAAATTATATAAATTTCCATTTATCCAGTTTTGACATAGTACTTAAAGTGAACTTAAGACATTCTGGCTAGAGTTTCTGCTCAGCACTTTGCAGTATACTACACCATATTTGCCACGTTTTCTGTTACAATTCTGGAGAATTATGTATGAATGGAGCTGCCAGACCAACACATAGCTCAGACATGGACTACCCCTGTATTAAAAATATGTATTTTTACTTGTTCCCGGGGGACGTTTAGTCCCATGGCGCCGTGGGGCCAGTGGAAGCCTGGTGCTGCATCAGTTATGGAGGGCAATGGAGAATGACGGAACCATAGTCCAGTGCACATGGTGTGGAGGGGGACCGGTGAGTGTGTGACCGTGTGAGTGACCTGGAGCTTAGACCAGCACAGTCAGCACAGGAAGCTCAATGAGGTGGATTACAGCTGAACGGACCGAGGAGAAAAACTCCCACAGGCTGCAGCAGTGGGCTCAAACTCAGTGCCATGGAGGGCCGGCTGAATGCTGGCTGAAATAGGGCTGTAGGTTTGCACATAATGTAGTAGTGCAATGTTTTATTTGTGTTGTCTGAATAACAACTGTCTGTGCTTTAATGTAGTTAAATGCAAATGGATGAATGATTAATTGGTATCAATTAAGGCAGCATTAATTGGTTGCAATGAAAACCTGCATGCGCACAGCCCTCCATGGCAAGTTACAGACCTCTGGGCCCAGTCAGAGGACTGAGTGCCGGGGTAATCAGTTTAATAAAATAAAAAAGGTCATTACAAACAGGCAGTGTGATCATCAGCTTCAAGGTAAGGCCCAGTCCAGCCCTATCCTACCCTCATAAGAATCTTGTAATCACCTTTACCTTAATTTCAGTTTTCTAACAATGAGCTACGCTGGTTCACTCCTGTACTGGAGCACAGTAAAATCTTTAGGATACACTTGTAGCCTTCTGATGTAGCTGGTTGTCACACAAATGTCAGGTCAAGATGGGACTGAGCTAAGTAAGAGTAGAAGTTGGCACAAAATCCTGAAATGGATCTGTCGTTGTTGTGCACCCTTGGGCTACACAGAAATGTGCCCGGATTGTTCAAGGCTAAGATGCTGCAAGTCAGGACTTTATTTTATTCATTGATTTATTTTTTTGTGAGATGGAATGAAATAAATGTATTTGTGTCAAGATCTGTGGGATGTTAGGCAGGCCTTCCAGAACGCATGCTAGTACAATGCACAATGCTAGTACATTAAGAAACTATGATAATATATACTTAGAATAGTGGTTATTGATCTTCAATGTTATTAGTGGAAAACAAAGCTCTTTCTGCAACACTAAATTATTATTATTATTTTTGTTTTGCAATAGTACTTTAGTCTAATACAACATTTGAGGTTGATTTTGCCATTCGTTGAGAGGAAACAACCCATGTTCATAACCCAAAATCATTAAGCAACTTTTTCCCCCTTCACTTTTCTCTTTTCCCCCCTTCACATTTCTCAACTGGAAACCAAAAAATTGCGGAAAAAAATGAACTATCCAGAGAATTGTCAGTCCGTACCAAACGCGAAACATTCCTTTCAGTGTCCTGTGACATTTAAAGAGAGCTGTGTTACTGGGAAATGTGGAAAATACACAGAGCATCGCCACGCAAGATTTGCGCCGCAGTTTATGTAGAATCACGTCAGGGGACTAAACAGGAGAAGAAGAAAGAAGGAAAAACACACTGTACATACGCAGAAACTCATAATGCGGCCGCAAACGCTGTAAATTTCATTGGGAGATGAGTTATGGACCGGGCTGCAGTATGTGCGGTTAATATGGCCATATCAAATGCATGGGAATACACTCCTACTGAGAAATGGGACAAAACAGGAAATAGCTTTACAGTTTCCTCCGGGCGTGAGGGGGCTATAACTGTCACTTCGGTTTAGCCGCAGTGCTCGCAGAAGCGGGCCCGTCTGTTTAACGGTTCGGGCCAGGAGGAGTAATTAAATGGCGTCCCACACAGGAGGCCCTCTTCCCAGACCCCAAACTTGGCCCGTCTCCAAGCCTGCGCCGGACCCCGAGTGCACCTGTGTGCGCATTCTGGCGGAGATGTTAAACCCAAAATTCCCACCCCCCCCCACCCACCCCACCTGTCCCATCCCATAAAAGCACAGGCTTTGAGCCACCATCTCAGCAGCTACTGTAGCCCAATCCGTAACCAGGCATGCAACCTCACTACCCTTCAATACCTTTAACTCTCTGTCCATATATTCTGAGTTACTAAATATTTTCATTCCCTCCCCCCATTCACAAAACATGTAGTCTTATTCGTGGACAAGATATGGTGAACAAGACAACAACAAAATAAATAGAAATGATTAAACTAATAAAGACAACTACGACAGACAAAAAGGTAACAAAATTAAACCTCAATTATTTTCACAAAATAGTTAAGTAGACAGTCCACATTCTAGGGGTCTTATTACACATTTTAAGGACATTATTCAGTTTTAGTGTATCTTTATTTGGCCTAAGGTCTATGTGTGTAATGAAGGATATTTCAGATATTTAGAGAAGCTTTAGAGACAACTTTACATTGGCCGGTAAAGGGAGATACATTTCAAGTAACTGATGTTATGACAATAAACCTCCAGAAGTTGAACCTATGTATGTTGTCTGATTATTTTTCAGGAAATTGCTATTTTAGGATGGGGCCGTTTCCTTCGGTACAAGCAACCTGAGACGAGGCAACCACTGTGCTAAAGGAAAGAAGTAGTGGCACGGTATAAAAATGTTTGTAATTGTGAATAAATAACATAAAATCTGTTCATATGCGCAGCCTCTGGAAACATAACATTGCATAAATGATCCATGAAAGCTGTTTAAAGTTGGGGGCAGAAAGCCTTGCGGAGCGACTGGAGAGGCCTCTGCTCTCTCGCTGCTGTGGAGTGACAGTGGGAGAAAACACAAGGGCAGTGGAGAAAAATAGGCTTCATGGAGCGGAGTCACAGGGGTCAGTTCTTACAGGCTCACACTAAGGAGAGGAGCCGCGGAGGTTCAAGAGGAGGTTCCTCGTGCTGCGCTAAAGGAAATAAACCAACCGCTCCGACTACAAGACCGGCCTGCAAAACAAGCCTCTGTTGCGCAACGGTGACTGCGAACATCAGAGGAGGAGGAAAGGATGGATTTGAGTGGGCTGCTTCCCTCCCCCCCGCCCCCAAAAGAAACCCACCGCACCCAGCCTGACGTGCTGGAGAGTTCATGTGTTCATGTGAGCAGGGTGTACCCTAAAGGAGGTGTGATATACTGTATGCCCCCTCCTACCCCCAACTGTAACTGGTCACAAAAACCAATAAACAAGTCAGTCTCAAAAGTATTTTGCTATTTACATTGAGACTTAAAATATTATTAGCATTCACGTATTTCTTTTACTTTTAAGCTAAATAACTAATAACTATTGCCAATGAGGTAAGAAAGTTTGACTCATTTCAAGATTTGCCAATGGAATAAGAACATTTCACTTGTCAGTAAAGCGTAGCTTAAAAAAAGCTAATATTTTCCACTTTTAGTGTGTGTGTGTGTGTGAGAGAGAGAGAGAGAGAGAGAGAGAGAGACTGTGTGTGCGGTGGTTGTCTATGACAGTCGGCCAGATGCTGCACATCCCAGGGACAATCAGAATGAGGGGAGGACAGTGGGGTGTGGGGTATGGGGTGTGGGTGTGGGTGTGGGGTGTGGGGTGTGGGGTATGTGGTGTGGGGTGTGGGAGTGGGGTGTGGGGTGAAAAGGCCCCAGGGTGTGGGAGAGGACCACCTACAGCACAGGAGACTGGAGCCTTCGGGTGTCCGCCAACATGGCCCGTATAAATAACCCAGCCGCCGGCCGTTCATCATTACTTATTGGTGTATGTACATGCTCGGCTTTGCTGGAACATGATTGGTCGGTGCATTCATCAATCTGATAGGGATCGGTCCCATACAGGGGAGATGAATCATTAGACTGGGCAGGCCCAGTGCGTCTCTGTGCAGATAGTGATTATTGATGGGCTAATCCCACCGCGCATGTTTGTGTAATAAGATAATGCTAATAACCATAATAACGATAACAGTAATATACTAGAGAAATACTAGTCTTAAAGGTATTAATGATAAATTATAATCATACATTTTATTTCATGAAGATTTGCACAGCTATTGTGATTATGATGATTATGATGATTATTAATATAGTTGTTATTGTTGTTAGATATAATAAGCCAATAAGCATCATAACAATAATGATGATTATTATAAGTAGAAGTACTAATAGAAAATAATTATAATCATAATATTAACCAAAAAAATAATAATAATGAAATTAGTTGTGAATTTAATTTCCAACATTTTCTCTAGTGTCTGTTATATTTTTCTTATTAAGGCTAAAACACACGAAAATAACATGAATTTCTGCTTAACAGCATGATTCAACAATTGCATACTGTCATCTACTTTCACACATTAATTAAATTCTAAGACACACTGTTAAAACTTTACAGCAATCCGTTGCATGCGTTCCATCTAATTTGTGAAAATAACTTTTTCTCCAATGTGGGTATATTTACATATATCATGCATGATTTACTCAGAAAACACACTTCACAATAACAATGCGGTATTTTCTCTGGGTCAGTGCGATTAATAGTAAATATGATGGGTTTTTTTTTTTCAACTAATATACTTCAATAAACAAATGCAAGGACTGTATGCATATCATTAGTATTGTATTCATAAGCAAACTGAAAATAAAATGTAACGTAAAATAGGAGTAGCGTCTATATACACAAGAACACAGAACCTCCGAGTTAGAGTTTTCATGAACGTTTAGTGCAACATGTACCTGTCTATGTATGTACAGTATGCGCTGTAGGTTTGTGTGTGTGTGACCGCCTGCGGTCCTGTGTGTGTGTTTGTGTGTACGTACGTACGTACGTATGATATGTATGTAAAATTCAGTTTCAGCGCAAGCATTTACTAAAGCCATCTTGTTTATGTTAGAGATTTTTCTCGCATGTTTTTCTTTCTTCGTTGGTGATATTTTGCAGAAATGCTTTTAAAAGCCCCAGAGGGTAGATACTGTTCCAAAAGTAAACAGTGGAGGGGTGACCTTGCCAGAGTTGGCTGCTGACAGCAGGGCTGTTTTAAGACTTCGAGCAGCAAGGGTCAGGGTTATAAACAAACCCATTCCAACACTGAGGGGAAAAAAGAGAAAGAGAACGTTTTGGCAATGAACATAATTAATGAAGCACTTCAAAGAGGAAGATTTTTTTCTGAGATATGTGGAATAAAAATACAAATATTAATAGCTTTAAATAAAAATAAAAAATTTAAATTAAAGATGCCACGTAATAATAGTAATACTACTAATCTACAACTACTACTACTACTACTACTACTAATAAAAAGAATAATAATTTTAAAAAAATAAATAATAATAATAATAATAAAAAGAATAATAAAAAGAATAATAAAAAAAATTATAACAACATCAACAGAAAAATGGTGAAGAATCCCTCTGGCTTATTTAAGACCGGATATGTGTCACTTCAGTGGAATCTGTTTTTGCTTTAACAGACAGGTCAAAGGTTAGCTCTTCTTGGCTATAAGCAAGCTGGTCAGTTCTTCAGACATGCAACCCGATAGGCCTCAAAAGCCTTGACAAAATGTCTGACCCTGCCGTTCCCCCCAGACCAGAGAAACATCCCACCCCTCACCCCCGACACAGGCCAGCCAAAGGAGGGTGTGTCAAAATGGCACCCGCCCTGCAAACATCCTTGTGCTTGACCTTAGCGGCAGTCTTATTGCTGATGTGTTGCTTCTCCATTACAGCAGTTGCCACGCCTAAAGGAAACAGCCTCAGACCCTCAGGGTAACTAATATTGGGGGTTTTAGTGACATAAACGACTCATTAGAGAACCCTAAAAACCCCTGATGGCAATGCCTCACGCTCCCTAAAATGGCAGCTCTCACTAAAAGAGTCTTCCAGGGAGGTTTTTAGAAACCTGTGGGGAAAGCTCGTGGGAGTTTTCTGTTGAGCCCTGTGGAACACTGTGATGATCCTCTCCCTGTATTGTGTGCCTGTCAGCTGTTTAACCCTTCCTTTTCCACCAAGTCCCCTGGCCACCAAACTGCACAACAAAAGTGAGAGAAATCACAATCTAATGGTCCGGTACAGATGAATGCAAAGAAGGTAAGAAAAAGATGACAAAAGCCGTGTAATGGCCAGGTGTCATCCCAACATTGCCTTAGCACTGCACACATTCTACACTGGTTCAGCATCGGGCACACTGCCACACTGCTACAGCATACTGTAGGTCACATCACTACGAAACTTCAGCAACAGGGAAAATCACTAAACTGCTTTGGCAATAGCAATATCACTACACTAACATTACTGGTTAACATATGGCACATTAATATATTGTTTTAGACGTGAGTAGCTAGACCCAGCAAGTTTTTTAGGTCAAATATCATATCAGCGTTAGTACAGTCAGTTCAGGCAATGAATTGCAATTCAATTCCTGAATTAAAAATACCCATAATGCTCTCTGGGAAATGTCCAGTGAATGACTTGAAATTCCTGAGTTTATTTCCTGAACAGGCTGAATTGAGGGAATTGAACCCTAAATCACGTCACGTTCGCGGGCACACACGCTGCCTGTACCTCATCTGCGCTGGTCATTTGTAGGGCACACGGAAGTGCCTGTCATGCACCGGGACATTACAACATGGCTCTCATCACACTAAAGACAAAGACGTAAAATAAAGAGGGGACTTGTTGGGAATATTGATGCTCCGCTCCAGTGCCCACTTCCCCGGGATTTCTGCCCTGGGTCGGAAAGCCTCATTGGCTCGACTCCTTTGGGTGACGTTTGTCATGTCCGGAAGTCTTGTTATATACACCGAGCTCCGCTCCCAGGCGATAAGTCATCCTTATGGCTCTGGTACCTGGCAAGCCAGTGATAAGGGGGTGATGTTCAATCACGTAACTTGCTAATATTTCAAATTCCATATAGTCTGCCTGCCGGAAAGCTAACCCACCCCACTGCACCTCCACCCCCGAGCCCCTGGCCTGCCTTTAGGGTGCAGGGCTTGCACAGCAGCCTGTATCACTGCTCCACTAGTACAGGAGTACTGTAGCTCTCTCACCTCCACTCAGATTCAGCCTGTATCACTGCTCCACTAATACAGGAGCACTGTAGCTCTCTCACCTCCACTCAGATTCTCCAATCATGTACCTTTTCCATTAACTGTCAAAATGCATTTGTATATCTCGTTTCACAAACAATGAACATGCTGTAAAGAAAACTGTGGCCTGAGACACGAGCACAAGCTGAGGATAACAGGGGCAGGGAAAATGTCATTTTCTTGTTATTACAAAAAAAAGGGGTTGAAAGACAGGAATGTGGCTTTGAATGGATCTTGGTAAAAAAACGTGTAGGTGCAGCGTGTGTACACTGTTTGCATATTCAACTTGAGCCCTGTTCTCTCACTGTATGTATTTTACTGAGGGAATTTTGAGAGTCAACCAATTTTAGGCAGGAGGTCACGGTCTGATCAACCCCTGGAGAGACAGTGGATGACTTTACCATGACTCATACTTGCACTGTAAAAGTGAGCATTAAAGGCTACGTGAATGCTAGCTCTGCCCCTCACAGATGAGGGGAAATCCAGGTTAAAAAGATCCAAAGTCCTCCCTAGTATTTTGTTCCAATCGCCTGGATTTGCCTTTCACTAATAAGTAAGTAGAACTAATGAGTTAAATCATCTGGCTAAGTTCACGCGTGGAAGAAACACATGGCAGAACTTTTACTTACTGATCCCTGGACTGTCTCCCTCCACTGTTGCCCACTGTAATAGCCAATTAATTACTGTCATCAAAGTGTGGTCAGCCATCCCTTTTTCAAACGGAGAAGCACGCCTGGCAACATGGCAGCAGTACGCTCTCTCTCTGACCCCTGGGCTTCCCACCTCTGATCCCCCAGTGCGGTGCTCTAAGCCCATGTTTCCTCTCCTCAGCTGGATGTTCAGCAGAGCCCCACACGGCAGGGCGTGGGTGTAGCGTCCCCCTGCCGTTTCAAAGGTCTGAGGCGCCGTGTTTGTACAGCTTTAAGAGACGGCAGTTTAGCAGGTGCCTACCGCTGTACATACAACCGAAATCCATAGCTAAGAGGATTAAAGCAAGCATGATATCTTTCTAGTAAATAACGCTTCCGCAAAAAAAAGAAGAAAAATAACGTAATACTGGGCTCCTCATTTTCCTGTTTATTTAGGGAAAAAGCAGGTGTTAAGCTCTGTTAAATGGGCCTGCGTTCAAAGGGGTGCATTAAAAGATAAAACGCACTGCTTAGAAGTTTCTCTTCCCTTAAATACACCTGCAAACCACTTGTGGAAGTGTGGCACCAAGAAAAAAACCGGCCACCTTCTCAAGAGCCTATAAGCAAGCTTTCCTTGGGAACTGCAATACAGAACTGAGTCACTTAGGGTCACAGACGCACACACACACACACACACACACACACACACAGACACAGACACATGCACTATACACAAACAAGCATGCACATGCACAAAAGCGCACACCCACACTCACACACTCCACAACTCCCCTTTCGTTCCCTTTGATAAGCAATCTCTCCAGAACATAGATTAAAGTAACAAAAAGCAAATTATCCCAGGAAACAAACTTAAAATAAGGAAGAGAAAGAAACCACAAGGGCCTGTTGACGACTCAAAGCAGGCAGTTGTGCCATTACAGTGACTATTAACTCAATCATCTTACACTCATGGAAAGGCCCGCATCTTGTTCACAGGCTCAAATAATGAAGAAAACCACCTGGTCGACATGCAAGTACCCATGGTATGCCCCCTCCCCACCATGCCCAAAACCCCCCTGTGGTTCCTCAGAAGCACTTGCTGTGGCTACCTGGGGCTGGCTGCTCACTCATGGAGAGAGGAGGGCTGAGTGTTTACATCGGCTAGGCCGGGCTCAATGCCTGGGGGTGGAGTGAGAGCCTGCCCACTCACGCCTCCCCTCTCCTCCCCCTTCTCAGAGAGAGAATTGGGCCGTTCCGGAGATCAATGGCCCTCCCAGCTGGGGCTCCCCTCCTCATTCAGCCCCGAGCCGCCTGTGAAGGAGTGTTTTGATGAACGCTGTTCAACTCGGGCTCTCAAACACACTCCAACGCCCAAGTGCTGAGATGGAGCAGTGGACCTGAACCATCTCTGATCACACAATGGGGCAGCGATGCTACCGCGGGAGGACTGGAAAACAAGATATTTTGCCCACTGTCTTCAAGAAGAAGAAGAAAACCCCCCAGGAAAACGGCAGAGCACAAAAGTACTATACTTGAGTTTTGGAAAAAGAAAGCCATTTTGGTCAGTAGAGATCCAATATCCAGATGGATGAAGTCAATTAATCTCATTCCAATTAAAAGACGTGCCTTAACACTGGTTGGATTATTCTGTCCACAATAAATAAATAACCGACACAAAAAACATTTTCCCCTAGTTGTGCCAAAGACTATACCAACATCTAAGTACTGTTGGTAGCATGCACTGAAACCTTTTGTCTTGCAAGTACACAAGGACTAATACATTAGCCAAGAAACTTTTACATTTTTGCGCATAGGTATAAAAGTATATAAAAACTATAATGGTGACCGAAGGAGGCTACACAGTAAACATCTCTTATAGGTTGCCAGCTAACTCTGCACAGAAAATATTCATCATGCAACTGAAAGGGTTTGTCATGTAGATACTAACATTTTGCTAATTAGCTAACATATTGATAGCTATCTTACTGGCATTGGACTGCTTGAAATGCATGAAAACAAAAATGTTTTTTTGTCTTCAAATAGAACATTGCTTGAAACACTTGCGATTTGTCACTGATTGATCGAGAGAGCCTCTAACTGACATGAGCATTGATTATTGTAAATTAGCAATACAATGTTTTATTTAGGAACTTGAATCTTGTCTGAATCACAGAATAGAAGCCCATCACCATTATCTGCATTTGCCACTATCAGTGCAGTAATTATAATGAGGTGAATTTCTATAAATCTAATTTCACAAACTCCTTTCATAGGCCAGCCAAGCCGATCACCATTTAGTAATATTCAGGACAATGATATTCTGTTCACTGCTGCTAGAAAGCTGCTAAAGGAATACTTCAGCAGTACAAATTAACCCAACTGACATTTGTCCAAAAAAACAGAAAGCCAATGAACCCCCCAAGCCGCTATCATACTCCCTCATCTTTTGATCCTGTGCTAAGCATCTTGACTCATCGATTTATGACATTACCAAGACCTGCGGTGATTTATTTATTCATAAATGCATATTTTTATCTTTTGAACCTGCAACCTTGCAGCTGAACTTCCCAGCACCTTGGTACGTGTTTTTGGCGCACTTGAAGACAAGGTTATGACTCAATGTGAATAATTTGTCACAGCTCGTTAGAAAACTCTGCTACAAGGCCTTGTTACGAGTCCAAATCACGTTCCGAATTGAAACAGCATTTTTTGAGCAATAATGTAGGCTTCCTCCAAGGAAGGTTTTTCCTCTTTCTCCCTGCTGGCTATGTAATCGAGAGCTTTTTGCCCTGAATATAACATTAACACACGGGCTCCTGAACTCCTTTCTTGGTTGGAAGACTCAGGAGCACCGCAAAATAAAATAAAATGAAATAAAATAAACGTTGGAAACACAAGTTCAGGTGCAGTTCATGCAGGTCTTTGGTGCCTGTATTTTTTGCCAACTGCTATAAGCAAACATATGCCTACACACACACACACACACACATAGACACACACACACAGAAACTGATATAGTATAAGCATATGAATGTAAATATTACATAAAAATCCTTGAAGCAACAGATCAGAGGAAGGGTGATGTGTGACGTTAATGTATTGTTAAAGTATAATGTATTGTTAATGCAGTTCAGTGTTTACAATACAATTTCTGTTCTTAAAAACCAGTTGTTCAATCAATCAACCAATCAGAGTCATTCCTGGACTTCTAGATGAAGCCAGGTGGCTGAACATAGCCTTGCAATTTCTTGTGGCTCTTCATATGACAAAGGCAGTCTCTTAGGTTACTACAGATCTACACTGAAGAGCAGCTTAATTGGGGTCATTAACAGATAGAGTAACTGGGCTGTAGTTTGCCACTCCTGACCACACTGTTCCCCTCCCAAACAGCCCTTCCAGAGAGGCACAGCTGCTTCTTCCACATTCTCCTAGGCTCTTCTTCCCCGTGTTTCTGTTTATTTTTCCTCACCGTTGCCAAAGCTGGTCATGTTCACATCCTCGCTGAACCCCCCCACCCCCCCGAATTCACTCTCCTTCTCCGGTTCCGTGAGAATATTTGGAGAAAAACACAGCGTTACCCACAGCCTGGTACATGGAAACAGAGCGCATGCAACGCATTTATGTTTTTAAATTTCTTTATTATTTTTTTACTTCTGTGGGATATGATTTTACAGTATTCTAGTTATCTTTACCCTGTGGAAAAGCTGCGACTGAGCATCCTTCAGACTAATGATACTTTTTATAGCTTCTTTCCCAGTCTCCTCTCCTCACTCTCTCTCCCATTCTCTCGCCTTTTCTCATTCTCTCTTATTATCTCTCCCCTTCTCCCTTTCTACCCTCCTTCTCTCCCCTACCATTCTCTCTCTCCTCTCTTCCACTCCCTCTCTCTCTCATTTAAGTAACAGCATTAAATTGACATGGAGTTTTGGGTTTCAGAAGTAGTTTGAGGTAATTATAATTACATGTAAAGATCATGTGAAGCAAGCTTCATACAGACCATCTTCTCCTTGTTTTAATTCACTCTCTGTGTCATGAACCCCAACACAGGGTGAAGTACACTGACACTGACATCTGGCCCTTGTGGTTTTATTTATATTACTTTTTTTATTATGCCATTGTGTACAGTATTATGTCTTTGAAGTAAGAAGAAAAAAACGGCAATTACTAATGTTGAATCTTTGCCTCACCCAATCTGAAATCACCCAATTTGATTTCCAAACATTTTACAAGGCTTGACAGTAGAAAGGACAAACGGGCGTAAACTGACCACATTCCACTGTCCTCTCTCTGTCTCTATTCACACAGTGGTCTAGATGTTGACCAAATAGTTTGCTGTCTCGCGTCCTCTTTAAAGGCTCTGGATCAACAGAGCCCTGGAGCAGAGGGTAGAACGAATCCGCAGTAACACCGCACCAAGACCTCCGGGACAAAATGTCTTCCCATGTCACGTCCTCGCAAGCGAACGTGATCAGAACTTGCGCTCCAAAGAAGGGTAAAAACAAAAGCAGAGTCCTGAAGGTACGGGGCTAATCGAACGCAGGACAAGCCCGTTTGGGGTTTTTTCTGAAGACCAGGCCTCTGAAGGAATGTTTATTAAAGGGGTGCAGAGGAGGTGTTGAAAGGCATCCGGGAAGGAGAGGAGATGGGTGGGGGTTGTGAAATCACCCCCCCCTCCTCTGACAGAGGAACATGTGGGCAGATCTATCGGTTATTTGCAGATGTTCAGAGGTCACGACTTGTGCAAAACGCTCCCTCCCCAAGGACACACAAATACGCAGATGTTCAACAGATCATATGGGGAATATTAACCGCAAGTACAAAGATTTTATGAATACATATACACATGCACACACACAAACACACACTCGCACACATATGCATTTTATCAGCTGATTTGCATTAATATGTTTAGGTTTCAGGATAAGTTTTTTTTTCAGAAACAGATCAGAATCTGGAAAAATAACTGAAGCTGAAATATGCATTCCTGAACTGTGAGCCATTTAACCCTTGACAAACCTACCAAAAAAAACATACACTTGAAAACACCCAAAAATAAGTCAATCTCAAACAAGTATTTTAGTCATAGACTATACTTGGACTGAAATTCAAACTTTTATAACTTTTTTGGTAAATAAGACAAACTATTGCAAGGGAGGTTAGACAGTTTGAGTCATTTCAAGATTTGCCAATGGGGTGAGAAAATTTTACTTGTCAAGCAAACAGTAACTTAAAACACGCAAATATTTTCCACTTGAGTGGATAAAATGTCTCATTCTAAAACACTTGTTAAGACAGGCGTTTTTTTTCCGCAGTGGCAAAACAAAACCAAATGGTGAAATGGTCTCTGTGTGGGGGTCCATTTCCCCCTCACTGCGGGAGGAGACCAGGGCAGCCATTTGCATAAGCGCGAAGGCCAGTCAATAGCGGGCGATGGCGGGCTTTGTGTGGGCTGTCAGCGAGGCCGGGCGAGGGCCGGGGCAGGGCCGGGGAGAAGCCCGGGAACCGGCGTGTCACTAGCTGTTATTTGGGCTGCCATTCGCACGCGACGGGCCCGGAGGACAGGGGCGCGGGGTTACAATGTCAGCCGTCACCCAGGCCCCTTATTAAAGAGGGGAGGGACAGCCTGTGCCCCTCCGGTGTGCTGTTTCGCCATCCTGCCAGAGAAACCACCCCCCCCCCCCCCCTGCACCCCACGCACATATACAGTACCTCATAATAATTACTGCTGTTGTTTTTTAAGGTTTAAGGCTAACTCTTCACTGGCTGAGGAAATACTTGTGAGGACAGACAGTAAAATGTCCAGCGTTAATCGAACTCTAACAGAGTAGCCTATATACTGCATGAGTCCAATAGGGACCATTTGTGGTGTATTTGGAGTTGATTTAACACAGATTTAACATTTTACTGCGCATTGTGACACGCTGTTGAGGTGTGCATTGTATACGGTGATACAACCTAATTCTCTGGTTTGGTGGACTAAAGCACTTTCCGTTCACATCGCCATCCTGTGCAGTTTAGTCCCTTTTTCTGAGGTTAGACAATAGCTGGCATCGCACAGCGGCAGAGTTTTTCCCCTCTCCCGCTGACGGATGTTTACAAAGCGCAACCCGCCGTAATTCCCCCATTTTCTTTAATTCAGGAGCAGGAGGTATCATTCATTATGAAGAAGGAGCTGATTTGATTTAATGCCCTGCACACGGAGTGTCAAGTCTACGAGTCAAAGGGAAAAAGGCCTTTGTCTCCCAGCTTGTCAGTAAACACCGCGCTGAATATTTCATCTCGCACCGAGACTCCACAAGGCCTTGGAGACACCGCAGTCAGAGTCTTTAACACGGGGAATCCACAACTGCCTCCTCGCCTTTATTGTTTGTTCACATACGAGAGTTCAATAGACTTTTCTTTCTTACTTATTTACGAGGGCGTGTTGGCTTGAAAGCCATGTCACCCACAGGAGATTCGTTAGGCTCGGATGTGTGTACGGCGATTAATATATTAACTATTCTGCCCCCATCTGACAAAGTTATGCACAAAACTAAGGTTTGGTTATTGGTTGCTAATAATAATACACATTTCCTTCTCCTACATTTTAAGCATGCTGGAAAAACTTTCACCATTTTACTCTGTATAATTAAAGCCACAAATCTAATTGTACCATCTATAATCGTTGTTACTGTAGGCCTCTTTAACTTGCGGAATGAAAGTATAACATTTCTGGGGACATTTGCATTCAGTACATGGTGTTGGCTTTTTTTATCATTAATAACATAAAACACTTGATTAGATCCAATATTGCGTGGTAACTTGCAAGCTTTTGCACTATTAGCCTTAGATGAGATAAAATGGCAATTTTGCCTTCAGTTGGAGCTGTGGTTTCCTAGCCCTGTTCCTGGATATCGACCGTCCTGTAGGTTTTCAGTCCGACCCTTACACACCTCATTCAACAGCTAGAGATGTCCTTGGGCTGCTAATGAGTAGAGTCATGTGCGCCAAATTAGGATTGAAGTGAAAACCTACTGGATGGTAGATCTACAGGAACAGGGCAGGGAACTACGGATGAGAGAGACCCATTAGATTGTCCATAACATGCACTTCCCGGGCATCCAAAAATATATGGGAATACTGTATTAAACTATTTGTGTCTGCTCCAGAGAAACATACCTGAACTAGTGCTGACTGGCTGGTGCTTCTGTACCATGTAGGTCACCTGATACACGATCATTTCTGCTTTCTATGGCCTCAGGTTCACCAAGCTGAATTTAACCCAATTAAGAGAGCAGGGCGGCAGCAGGTCAGGTGAAGACTGCCCCCTCTTGCTCTGTGGTGCCCTCGGTAACCTTCCAGCACCTTCCAGAAGGCATACAACCACCACCCCCCTCCACTCGCCCTCCCACTCTCTATTTCTCCCTCTCTCACTCCCTGTTTCTTAGTCTTTCTCTCCTGCACACTCATACTCCCTCTCTACCTTTTCCACACAAACACACACACACCCACTCACCCACCCCCACACACACACACACACTCGCTCACACGCTCTCAATTCTCTCTCTCACTCCTTTCTTATTCTCTCTCCTTCTCTCCCTCATACACATACTCTCCCTCATTCGCTGCTTCCCAGCATGCCTTGCAGCAGCCTGCCCAACACAGTGGAAGTGTAAGGCCTGGAAAAACAGGACGGCTTTTCAGAGCCCAAACACATCAATCTCTCCTCTCCCTCTCACTCTTTCTCTTTACCTCCCTCTCTCACTCTTTCAGTCATACTTAGTCTCTCTCTCTCTTTCAGACACACACAAACACACACACACACTCCCATTCCGCCCTGGCTGTCTCAATTAACCCGTGGTTAATCTTGGACCTCCCGTAGCAACTTTCAAAAAGGAGCCAGAGAACAGGGAGATGGTATCTGCCAGGAAGATTACGAGGTGACAGGCAGATCAAAGAGCGCTGGACTTTGGGCCCCAGCGATTAGCCGTAATTAAATAAAGTATGTCTGTTTAAACTTCATTAGTGGACGGGCGTTTGTTGCAGCAGAGTGAGCACAACTCAACCGTGCTTAATTAAAAGATAATCCACGGGATCGAGCATAATCTTCTTCCAAAATATGCTATTTTCCCCTTGAAGGATTTCAAATCCAAACTGAAAGTACAGCTGGAAGCAGGACCTAGTGGACATTCCCGGGACCGAAGCGGGAATGGGAACGGGACGGCGGCCCCAGCCCGACCGAGCGGAGGAAGCTCCCGATAACATCAATTTAGCATGCTATTATCTAAAATGGTTGAAAACTACACTTCTGCAAAAGTCTGACATAAATCTTGAAGACCAAGGGGACATTGAATATGTATGAGCTGAAACAGATATGACAGTGTTGTCACATTAATATTCCTCTCGCTGGAGGTTTTCAAACTTTCAAGTAGACGACTTGAATGAATCCAGTCTGGAGTTTCTGTAAAACAGGGCAAAAGAATATTATACATAATTAAAGATCTACACGCCTCTGAACCCAGCAAAATATGACTGTAGAATCCACAGAATTTAGATGAATCCACCCGAGACAACAAAAAGAGGAAGGACAAAAAAAACTGCACAATAACCACATCCCCATTTTTAAATTTTAAATGATAAAGAATACATTGTAATATTTCCCGAGCAGATATAGACGTTGATTTTATAAAGCAGCGGATGGGAATTCTACGAGTTTCGATAGTTCCGGATGCGGTCTCACATTCGAAGCCCAAGTCTCCCGAAAAAAAAAAAAAGAGAGCCAGGAGACGTGGCCATGGCTACACCACAGAATGAGTAACAGCTAAAAGAAGCAGGGTTTGTATTGCAAATGAACCCATTGATTTGTGAAGTTGCGATAATTACGTGTTCACGGTGGACTGCCGTGAAATCCCTCAAGCCCAGTCTTACACCACGGGAGAATAAAAACAAAAAAAAAAGTCTACTTGCACTTGTTCCTGTTTTCCAGAAATTTATTTTGGAATTCTCGCTCAGTTGTCGTTGCCTGCCTTGCCAACTAGCTTTATTCCAGCCCTACTATTATGGGATGTTTTGTAATAAGTTTGCTTTGTGATATTGCATTTTCAGGATTAGCTGCCTCCGTGTTTATATTTACAGTATTTCTCTAAATTGTGGGGCTAAAGTAGCCAAAACAAACTTCCCTGTCTGTGTCCAACTCGTATACCCCCCCCCAGCCACCCCCGCACAAATGTTTACTCAAACCCCTTTCCGCCCCCTTGTCCACAATCGCTCTCGGTTCATTTAAGGGGAGGCACAGTGTGTGACCCATCTGGGTCACCAGAGTCAGTCTGCTTTTTGGCAGAAAAAGTGAAGAAAGTTAGACTCTCTCTCCCTCTCTCTCCATCTCCCATTTTGTTTCCCCGGACGTTCCCCTGCAGCACCATTATCTGTGTGTGCCTCTCCTCTTCATTTGTCGGGAATCTTTGGGAGCACCGGCGGTTTAAACCGGAGCAGGAAAACTAAAAACGAACTGGACACTCCTTTCCACATGCCAGCCCATGAGTGGGTCTTATATTTAGACTGACAGTCTTATTTCTATTACCTTTCTACAAAATAAGACAGTTTGACTCATTTCAAGATGTGCCAGTAGGGTAAGACAATTTCACTTCAAGCTAAAAGTCACATACAACAAGCTAATACTTTTGACCCAAGAGAAAAAAACCAAGATTTTAAGTCTCTAGACTACAACAATTGCTAAGACAGAATGTTTCTGCAGTGCAGGCAGGGGAGGAACAGGGCAAGCAGGACCACAAACCTGACTGACCACGTCAAGGAACAAGGTTTTCTTCTTCATAACACGGTTTTCCTCTTCATAACACGGTTGTTCTCATATTGAGCATGGCTGTGTGGCAGGTTCGAGGACAGCGATAACTGCCTGAAGTTGTTTAAAAAAATTTTAAACACATTTTTAACAAATAAACACCCAAAAAAAATAGCTTGTTTTATTACTGTATGTCATTCTACCTTGAATTTGGAGGCCAAGCCCTGCCATCCACGTCACTGCCAACAAGCCACTACACAGGATCTGGGAGGACATGGTTAAAAGGCTGTATATGTACAATGTGTTCACCAAGATGGCTCTGCAGTAGGGTTTAACCCAGATGAGATGAAGTTATGCTGGTCTGGACAAACAGCTGCAGCTCAGCGATAAAAACGGCCCTTGAAACTGACACGGAACAGTCCCTCAATCCTATAAGACGACCATTTACTGTCAGAACGGAATATAAAAGGGTACTTTATTCATATTACATAAATGGAAAATGTCCTTCAGCTCAATGATGTTGCATAAGCATATCTGTCCTGGGAATACAGACGTGCATGACAATCGAAAAACATTCAAAAACATTCAAAATACAGCAACAGTACAGCATCCATATGGCATCTCAACAACTTCCACACAGAGGTCCAGATTCCAGGACTGGTTCCCTCATAGCTTTATTTATTTATATGTGAACGTGTAGGTGGGGGTACATTATTCAGCATAAGAACATTCTTTTCAGGCAAGTGGAGCCTTGAGTCTATGACCTGCTGGCACCCTTTGAAATGGCAGATGCAGTGGATGAGTGCAATTATCTGGAATTTGGAGGGATTTGCACTGATTGGCTATGGAAGTTTTGTAATTGGAGTCAAATGTAGTCAAACACACACGCGGCGATGTCCTTAAAATCCACCCCAATAACATCTGCTGCTGGTACTGTAAGTTCAGGTTGAGTTCAGGACTGGAAGTATAACTTTTAACAATTCTTTAAAAAAGTGTGCTTCACTGCATTTTCTCATGGAGAACTTTTCCAACAAATGTATTCGCCTTTTGTGAAACCATAACACGAACGGCTGTGTCTACAAGAATAGCTGATACAATAATGAATAGCTTATAATGACATCTGCATTAAATTAATATACGCCCATAGTAGATATTAAAAATAAATAATAAACTGATAACAGGTATCGAATTTTACCAGCATAACATGATTCCTATAAAGAGAAAACACCGCACAACCAAGGTAAACACTCATCCTAATTCACTGCCAGCCCCCATTACGAACGCGAATCACAGCGGCCATTTTAGACGCGTTTTATAAATTGATCCTGCCTTGCACGTCGGAACCAGAGCGCAAACATATAACCTGACCTTGACCATCTCTTAAGCACACGGGCCATAAATAAATAAGAGTGTGTTGGCTTGACAGTCGGTGTCCATAACCTGCAGCCTGTGAGCCCCCGCTGTCTGGGCTAGCTGTGTTTGTGAGCGGGAGGGTATTCATCATTTACTGTCCTCACCCCCCCCCCCCCCTCCCCGACACCCCCCACACCCGACAAATGTATTTCGCCCTTGACAGGGGCGGCCTAAGTTGTGACACAGGACACCGAATAACCTCTGCACAGATGCCGGGAGAGCCAGCGGGGGTGCGGAGATGCTCCTCGCCAAGGGGGGCAGGCGTGGAGAGAGCAACCGATATGGGGGGGGGTGGAGGGAGAGGGGGTTGGGAGGTGAACCCGGGAATGCGGACAATGACATCCAGGCACTTACAGGGCCTCGGTGACGGAGCACGGCGTACTGGAGCGTTTTTAACCTCGCCTAATAAAGCTTGGCGGAGGGCTGATGGGGGTCAGCTCTTCAACCGCCACCGTAACAGTCACTCCCGCTGTAACTGGCCAACGTCACTGAGCCACAATGGCGGAACGCCTGGCCAGGCATCACAACACTTAGACCGCAACACAGTCTTAATAAGTGTTTTAGTCTTGAAGTGAGACTTAAAATCTGATTAAAATCTTAAGTAGAAGCGTGTCAAGTGTGTCGCTTGTCTTACCCCATTGGCAAATGAAATGAGTAAAACTCTTTTTCTCTTATCTAGCACAGTAATAGAAATAGGTTGAAATTATATTACAACACACACAAGACTGATGTATTCTCTGGCTTTTGCAGTGAACTGGACATGGAGGATATACAGGACTATACATTTATTCCATGACCTCCAGGTCTGCAGAAGATGATACTGTAGATTTGTTTTACAGGAGGATCTTCAGGGCAGGGCGGGGGTCGCTGGCGTACTTGGCACTGCTTCCTCCGGTCACACTGGAGTGGCGGGTCATCTCAACCGAATTACACCCTCTCCGCGGCCTTCCTCCTCTCTCTGACCACGAGCGACTGCCCTCAGCCGTATGCAGCACACTGCGCGCTGGGGATACGGAGTTCTAGTCCCAGGGACTGCCGGTGTAATTCCTCCCCCCTCTCCCTCTCAGGCAATATATTACACGCCAACAGGTAATTACCCCGCCATTACCTGTGCAGATGCTGTCGACGTGAATTAGCGGACTGGAGCGTATCTCATCCGGGACAAAACACTGCAGAGGAGGGAGCGTGCTGTAGGAGCAAGTCACCCCCCCACCCCCACGACTGTTCCCCAAAAAAGAGAACGAAGGGAAGATTCTCCTAATAAAGTGACCAAATTATCCAGACAAACTCACCCAAACTGTGCTAAAATCTCATTTTAACTATGATGAGGAACAAATGCTGATTGAATTCAGATCATATGTTTAACCGACACAAATTCCTCCTATGATACCTAAATTTCCACTGGCAGTCAGTCACTGCAAAAAAAGTTTTAGTCTTGTTATGAGACTTCTCTTATTTCTTTTCTCTCAAGTAGAAAACATTACGCGCTTGTTCGCTTTACATGTGAAATTTTCTTACCCCTTTGGCAAATCTTGAATTGACTCAAACTGTCACTTCAATGGCAATATTTTTGTCTTATTTAACAAAAAAGTAACAAAAGAAATAGGATTTTAAGGCTAACTAAGACTGTTAAGATCTTTTGTTTTTTGCAGCATTCAAATTTAGTCACGCAGTAATGCGACTTCAACTTTAAGCAAGCTCCGATCCATGACAGAATATGTTGGTGGTCAGTGAAGTATTCTAAATAGAACGCAATAGAGCCTTTTTTTAAGTGAGTAAGGAATTTAGCGCATGGCAGTGAGTTTAGGCAGAAGCTTTCTCTGCTGGGCATTTTTAGGGCACTGTTTGAGCCGCACTACACAGTCAATCTGCACTTCAATAGAATCTATTCATTCCATTATAAAGAAATGATATTTGAATGCCTCCAAAGTTTTGACTCCATCACAAAAGGGGGGCAGCACAAAGGCGCTGCATTGTTTTGCGGGATTGAGACGTAGATCTGAAACAGTGCATTATTATCCAGCTACACGGCTCCTTTTAATTTCCTCTCAAATTATTCACATAGCTGGCATTGCTGATCCCGGCGCTCGCGATGAAACAAATGTCTGGGATTCTTCTACTCCCACGGCAGAATGTCACTCCGGAGACGGCCATTTGCATCCGTGATGTCAGCGCACCGTATAAAGGTTGAGGGGGGGACATGGTTGGGGGGGGGGGGGGGGGGGGGCTTGGCAACTGCAGCTCATTCGAATCTCAGTTGGCATTTGCTCAACAAATCCGACGCATTTTATTAACCAATGCAAGAGGCTGCATTGAGATGTCATCACTCAGAGGTGAATTGATAGACCTTCAAAAAGAGTGCCCTTATTGAGGAGAATAATACAATCTCTGGTGTTTTTTTTTTTTTCCAACATTAAACTGTGACCCTCACTCAGAAATTGAGTCAAATATATCGGAAAAATTATATATTACTGTATGTAATCAAAAATTTCATTGTAAACATCCCAAACTCATTAAATGTGGATTACCCGCGTGCAGCAGGCCAGGGCGGCAGTAACACACCCCAAACCCTTTTCTGGCGGTGCGTTTCTCCCGCCGGTCTGTGTGAGAATGCTAACCAGCCGCTGCGCAGAGACCCAGGGCCTGGGTGAGGGGCACCCAGCATTAACACAGTCAGGGGGGAGAAGAAAGGGCAAAACAAAGCTCTTTTCACGGCTGAATCCTCTTATGGACTTACCCATCCCCCTCTTAAAACAAGAAGAGAAAAAGGAGGGAGGAAAGAAAGAAAGAAAGAGAGAGAGAAAAAGAAAGAAAGAACGAAAGAACAAAAGAAAACAGAAAGAATGCTTCATGCTTTGTGAAATAAGGAACTCTGAATCGCAGCTGACGGTCACTCTTTGTTTTTTTAAGATTTTTTAAAATGTTGTTTTTTATTCATCTATAGAGGAGGGAGGGGGTTCAGGACTTGGTGAAACATCAGAAGAAGAAACTTCTCCGAGGCCAACTTGCTCTCAGACTGAAATCTGGCAGAACCCAGGCCCTTGGAGACAGCCCCTCGCCCTATCATACCCCTCCCCATCACACCTCTGCCCAACAACTCTCAATTCTATTGGCTGCTTCGGAGAGATCCACCAGGACAGCACCGAGACCTCCACACCTCCTGCTGTTCATGCCTAATAATATTTTTTTTTAATAAGATTTTCGTCCTTACAACAAAATAAAAATGGAGGCTAAAAGGACATGGATGCTGCATTTTGAAAACTGAAAGAGAACAAGTTAAATATCACCATAAAGTGAAATTACAGAGACCTTTTATGCAGGACATTGCATTTGGAAAATTATCTATTAATGAGTTAATTTTACGTACTTTGTGAATTTGTGTAGGTGTTGCTGAATGTATCTACATTGGGCTGAGTTCACTGTGTTTGTGTTGCTGAATGTATCTAAATTGGGCTGAGTTCACTGTGTTTGTGTTGCTGAATGTGTCTAAATTGGGCTGAGTTCACTGTGTATGTGTTGCTGAATGTATCTAAATTGGGCTGAGTTCACTGTGTTTGTGTTGCTGAATGTGTCTAAATTGGGCTGAGTTCACTGTGTTTGTGTTGCTGAATGTGTCTAAATTGGGCTGAGTTCACTGTGTTTGTGTTGCTGAATGTGTCTAAATTGGGCTGAGTTCACTGTGTTTGTGTTGCTGAATGTGTCTAAATTGGGCTGAGTTCACTGTGTTTGTGTTGCTGAATGTGTCTAAATTGGGCTGAGTTCACTGTGTATGTGTTGCTGAATGTGTCTAAATTGGGCTGAGTTCACTGTGTTTGTGTTGCTGAATGTGTCTAAATTGGGCTGAGTTCACTGTATTTGTGTTGCTGAATGTGTCTAAATTGGGCTGAGTTCACTGTGTTTGTGTTGCTGAATGTATCTAAATTGGGCTGAGTTCACTGTGTTTGTGTTGCTGAATGTATCTAAATTGGGCTGAGTTCACTGTGTATGTGTTGCTGAATGTGTCTAAATTGGGCTGAGTTCACTGTGTTTGTGTTGCTGAATGTGTCTAAATTGGGCTGAGTTCACTGTGTTTGTGTTGCTGAATGTGTCTAAATTGGGCTGAGTTCACTGTGTTTGTGTTGCTGAATGTGTCTAAATTGGGCTGAGTTCACTGTGTATGTGTGGTGAATGTGTCTAAATTGGGCTGAGTTCACTGTGTTTGTGTTGCTGAATGTGTCTAAATTGGGCTGAGTTCACTGTGTTTGTGTTGCTGAATGTGTCTAAATTGGGCTGAGTTCACTGTGTATGTGTTGCTGAATGTGTCTAAATTGGGCTGAGTTCACTGTGTTTGTGTTGCTGAATGTGTCTAAATTGGGTTGAGTTCACTGTGTTTGTGTTGCTGAATGTGTCTAAATTGGGCTGAGTTCACTGTGTTTGTGTTGCTGAATGTGTCTAAATTGGGCTGAGTTCACTGTGTTTGTGTTGCTGAATGTGTCTAAATTGGGCTGAGTTCACTGTGTTTGTGTTGCTGAATGTATCTAAATTGGGCTGAGTTCACTGTGTTTGTGTTGCTGAATGTATCTAAATTGGGCTGAGTTCACTGTGTTTGTGTTGCTGACTGTGTCTAAATTGGGCTGAGTTCACTGTGTTTGTGTTGCTGAATGTGCCTAAATTGGGCTGAGTTCACTGTGTTTGTGTTGCTGAATGTGTCTAAATTGGGCTGAGTTCACTGTGTTTGTGTTGCTGAATGTGTCTAAATTGGGCTGAGTTCACTGTGTTTGTGTTGCTGAATGTGTCTAAATTGGGCTGAGTTCACTGTGTTTGTGTTGCTGAATGTGTCTAAATTGGGCTGAGTTCACTGTGTTTGTGTTGCTGAATGTGTCTAAATTGTGCTGAGTTTACTGTGTATGTGTTGCTGAATGTGTCTAAATTGGGCTGAGTTCACTGTGTTTGTGTTGCTGAATGTGTCTAAATTGGGCTGAGTTCACTGTGTTTGTGTTGCTGAATGTGTCTAAATTGGGCTGAGTTCACTGTGTATGTGTTACTGAATGTGTCTAAATTGGGCTGAGTTCACTGTGTTTGTGTTGCTGAATGTGTCTAAATTGGGCTGAGTTCACTGTGTATGTGTTGCTGAATGTGTCTAAATTGGGCTGAGTTCACTGTGTTTGTGTTGCTGAATGTGTCTAAATTGGGTTGAGTTCACTGTGTTTGTGTTGCTGAATGTGTCTAAATTGGGCTGAGTTCACTGTGTTTGTGTTGCTGAATGTGTCTAAATTGGGCTGAGTTCACTGTGTTTGTGTTGCTGAATGTGTATAAATTGGGCTGAGTTCACTGTGTTTGTGTTGCTGAATGTATCTAAATTGGGCTGAGTTCACTGTGTTTGTGTTGCTGAATGTATCTAAATTGGGCTGAGTTCACTGTGTTTGTGTTGCTGACTGTGTCTAAATTGGGCTGAGTTAACTGTGTTTGTGTTGCTGAATGTGCCTAAATTGGGCTGAGTTCACTGTGTTTGTGTTGCTGAATGTGTCTAAATTGGCTGAGTTCACTGTGTTTGTGTTGCTGAATGTGTCTAAATTGGGCTGAGTTCACTGTGTTTGTGTTGCTGAATGTGTCTAAATTGGGCTGAGTTCACTGTGTTTGTGTTGCTGAATGTGTCTAAATTGGGCTGAGTTCACTGTGTTTGTGTTGCTGAATGTGTCTAAATTGGGCTGAGTTCACTGTGTTTGTGTTGCTGAATGTGTCTAAATTGGGCTGAGTTCACTGTGTTTGTGTTGCTGAATGTGTCTAAATTGGGCTGAGTTCACTGTGTTTGTGTTGCTGAATGTGTCTAAATTGGGCTGAGTTCACTGTGTATGTGTTGCTGAATGTGTCTAAATTGGGCTGAGTTCACTGTGTTTGTGTTGCTGAATGTGTCTAAATTGGGCTGAGTTCACTGTGTTTGTGTTGCTGAATGTGTCTAAATTGGGCTGAGTTCACTGTGTTTGTGTTGCTGAATGTGTCTAAATTGGGCTGAGTTCACCGTGTTTGTGTTGCTGAATGTGTCTGAATTGGGCTGAGTTCACTGTGTTTGTGTTGCTGAATGTGTCTGAATTGGGCTGAGTTCACTGTGTTTGTGTTGCTGAATGTATCTAAATTGGGCTGAGTTCACTGTGTTGGTGTTGCTGAATGTATCTAAATTGGGCTGAGTTCACTGTGTTTGTGTTGCTGAATGTGTCTAAATTGGGCTGAGTTCACTGTGTTTGTGTTGCTGAATGTGTCTAAATTGGGCTGAGTTCACTGTGTTTGTGTTGCTGAATGTGTCTAAATTGGGCTGAGTTCACCGTGTATGTGTTGCTGAATGTGTCTAAATTGGGCTGAGTTCACTGTGTTTGTGTTGCTGAATGTGTCTAAATTGGGCTGAGTTCACTGTGTTTGTGTTGCTGAATGTGTCTAAATTGGGCTGAGTTCACTGTGTTTGTGTTGCTGAATGTGTCTGAATTGGGCTGAGTTCACTGTGTTTGTGTTGCTGAATGTGTCTAAATTGGGCTGAGTTCACTGTGTTTGTGTTGCTGAATGTGTCTAAATTGGGCTGAGTTCACTGTGTTTCCGCGGCGGAGATCAGGGGGCGTCATCGTCCCGCCGCGCCCCATAAATCTGTGCAGAAATGTTTGCGGAGAAGACGGATCTGTGTCAAAGGTCACATGGCACTGTCCTGTGGCCCCCGCTGCCAGATGGAGGCTTTGGGGGTTCCCAGGCTGTCAGAGAGCAGCGGCCTCCCAGCGGTGTCCCAGAGTGCCTCACCCCGCCAGGCCGCCGCTCGGCCAGCACCGCTCCGCCGCCCCACCGCTCCCCCGCGCCCCGCCGCCCAAACAAAGGGCCCGGCTCCCCCAAATTCCAGCACCAGTAAACAGGAAGGGAACCTCGGACCAGGGTGGGAAAAGGCAATAAAGTACCTCAGGCGTTAAACCCCCCCGCCGCCCCTTTCCCCGTCGTTCGGCTGGAATTATAAACAACGTCGTGCAGTCATTATCCCTGCCAATTAACAGCTGTCTTTCTTCGCAAGCAACATTCTTTCTTTCTCTCTCTTTCTTTGTGTATGAAAATTTGTTTCCTAAATAGATTTTTGCTTCCTCGATTCAATTATCTCACCCCCCCTCCCCTCCACTCCCCACACTGTGTGAAAACAAAATGAGCATTTTTTAAAAATGAGAGAAAAAAAAACACACACAAACAGTCACTGTAAAACCCTAATGAACTAATCCTTTTAAATTGTAACAAGAGTGGAAATTGGCAACAGCTACTCCCACTCGACGGAAACGTCTTCTGTTTGCGTTTACATGGCAGCTAATCTATTTCTGTGAAACGCTATTAATATTTCCCATCTCCGAATGAAAGGCTGATGAAAGTGGAGAGAAACCACACAGGCAGAAGGGGAGAGTGCCTGCTCGTCAAAAAAACGAATGTCTACACATGTACTTAGCGTCTCGCGTCGACTTCAGATTTAAAAAAAAAAAAGGGAAATAAAACTTTTTTTTGGACAAGGGAGCAGAAAACAAACGATGTGCAGTTCCTCTAAAGTAAACACGACTGCGTCTGAACGGAACGAGTCCCACCTGAACCCAATTAAAAAGTCTGGACGACCACAACTTCCCCAGCTTCAGAGCCGTGATAACGGAGGCTGGCAGGAAAATCATCGAATCATAAAAACATCGCGTTATTGTTATTTCTGTATTTTTTTTCCGGCCTCTTTTCCCGTTTCTGCGTCCACAGCACTTCTTCCAGGTGATGACAGAAAGCAGGCCGGGAGCCTTTGGAAACGCGCACAAACGGGCGGACTCCTAAAACGGCGCGGTCGAAACCGCTCGAAACCGCAGTCGTGTCCAATGAGGATTTAGCAGCTAATTCAGCCCCTCCCCCCCTCACAAAGTAAACTTATTTCCTTTGACCACGTCCTCAGCATGCATACTATATCTCGGTGGCGAGCAGGAGAGGATCTTACACTAACCATTGAGATTGAGAAGTGCTGGGAGGAGAAAAAAATCCCCAAATTTCATCCATGTTGGATTGATAAGGGGAAAGAAGTCCGAGATAATTACAGAGCATGCAGCGCATTGACGGCAGTGGTCTGATCCAGCATTCAATAGCCCCGGCTTTGCTTCGCCACATACCCATTCCCTTCAATCACCTCTCAATCTTTCTCAGCCTGCGCTACAGTATCAAAGCCGCGTTCGGGTAAACCGGATGCGTTTTAAGCCCGCCTGTTCCGTAAGGGATGCTAACCGCTTTTTTTCATCGACTCTCCCCGAAAAGCAGCTTTTCCAGCTCTAATGCCAAGACAGACTGTTTTACATTTATAATTTGTCATTTCCAGGGGCGGGAAAGCGACACTGAATTGACTTCTGCAGGTTAAGCTCCTTACACGCTCTTTGGTATGTTTTTTTTAAAGAAATTTTGCGAGACTGAACTTAATAGCCGAGGTAGAGCCGCCTCCCTTCGCCATGGTGATAACAGCGGCGTAAACAGGAGAGCCTCAGCCTGATCAACGCTCTCCGAGTGGGGCTCACACTGCAAAAACCAAAGAAGAAGTCAATCTCAACAAGTATATTAGTCCTTATATTGATTTAATTGAGTATCATTTCTTTTACTTTTTCCTAAATAAGACAAAAATTGTCAATGAGGTGAGACAGTTTGACACATTTCAAGAATTCAAGGCCAATGGGGTAAGAACATTTCACTTGTCGAGCAAACAGGAACTTAAAAGCTATTTTCCACTTGAGATAAGATCAGAGTTAAGTGTTATTACAGGCCAAAATGTGTGTCAAGACAGCCAGTGCCACTCTGATGGCGGCTGGCTGAAAGCCCACAGAAGGAAGAAGATGAAGAAGAGAAGAAAAGGAAGAAGAAGAGGAAGAAGAAGAAGAAGAAGAAGAGGAAGAATAAGAGAAGAAGAGGAAGAAGAAGAGGAGGAAGAGAAGAAGAAGACATTTCTTCACTGCCACCAGTGCAGGCGGAGGGGACACGGTGTTGAGCGCGTTTCGGAGGTACGGTAACTGTGTCATTCCCCCCTGGCAGTCGGGGTGGACTCCCGCTGTGGGACGGCCCGCCCGACTCCGTTCGCCAGAACCTCCATCCGAAACCAGGGCGGGCCCCCAGTGAACACGGGAATAAGCAGAGCTCGCAAAACACGCAAGGACAAAAAATGGGTTGATTTAAAAAAAAAAAAAACCTGTAACCCACAAACACGACTGCATTACATAATGTTTGTGTGCGTCTTTCTTTCGAACTGGACTGACCTTGGCAAGAAATGTGCTACTTTTTCCATTGCATGATGGGGGTCTCCTCAAACAATGAGGACAAAGGGTCTAATTGGACCTAATGGGACAGTCATAACATTTCATATTGCTGTGTTCTAGCAAAGTGACCCCAAGCAGTTATACTGCACCACTGTTATATCTGTTAAAGCAGAAATCCAGACGAAAGTGTCAGTTGATAATATAATTCAATACAGTACAGCAACATTTTTTGCTATTACTATGATCTGGAAGTCTAACTCTTATTTGATATTCCTACATATTTTGGGCCTACAGTTTAATGGACCAATAGCTCCAGTCAAATTATGAACAGCAAGTATGATAGAGTTTGTGATAGAGTAGCTTACATGCGTAGCGATTGCGAGTTTGCGATAGGGTGCACATACTATGCACAAGGGAGCACAGGCATGCTAGTTCCATTCTTTCTGTAGAAAAACAGTCAGGAAGTGAATATGCTGTAATCTCCAGTGGGAAAAGTGGCCTAAGGGTTTTCAATATAATGCCTATGTGACAGCTTTCATATCTTTGTGGGTTGAGTCTCTTGACTGAGAAATATGTCTATTCATTGTAAGGGAAATTCCCACTAGCTGCTACAGGGGGGTTAGCTAATTAGCTAATATGGGGGTTGATGATACCTTCATCCAATGCACAAGAGGCTTTTTTGCAATTCTGTTTCACGGTCTTATGCATTTTGGTCGTGAAATGAGACTTAAAATCTTTTTTTGCATTTCTACATGGAAAAACCCAGAGATTTAGACGGCAGTGCCCACTCTGTCTACACATTTGCCCAAAAAGAAAACAAATAAAGCCATAAAAACCTGACTGTGGATGATCGTCACTCAAACCAATATCCTCATGATAGCCAATAACAGAAAAAGCTGTAGTCTTTTTAAAACATTTTTTTTTACATAATACATGGAGTGTCTTGGATGACAAAGACATGTTGCAGTAAAGATGTTCGTTTTATTGAACATCCTTTGGCATAAGTAGGTTTCAGCAGAATATGTGGTTCCTGATATTAAAACCAGAGACTCGGGTCCAATACAAGGGACAAAAAAAGAATCTCTGGGTTTAGGAGGATGTATAAATCCCCCCCGGCAGGGACTTCCACTTCCTGCTGAGACTCTCTCCATACCATGATTCCCTCTCTGTGTGTAACCCTCTCTGTTTTCCTCTCTCAACTGGCTAAAAGACAACAAAATGTAAAAAAAAAACAAAAAACAAACACATGGGAATGTTGCTTATGCACAAACAAACAGAAACAAAATATGGCTCAATTTTCTCACACCACTCCAACGTTTTCTTAAATAGTCTTTTTTGGGCTGTTATCCGTTGTTGTTTGCGGTGCTGCGGGTGCTGTGTCCGTTTCCCTGTTCATTCTCCAGATTGTGCACATTGTACTCTGTATGGTAATAAATGGGAGGGGGTAGAAAAGAAGAGATGAAATCAAATTTATGGAGCGCAACATTGCCCCCATCCAATTTTACATATTTAACAGGGAACCTGAGCTTGATGAAGGAACGGGGAATGTGAGACGTGGCTTGTTGGCAGCGCTCGTGCCATTTATAAATATGGAAACTCTGTCAAGACGTGATGTTGAAAAATTAGCGGGGCCCTGAATTTAATCAATAACTTGGCTGTGCTACGCCGGTGCGCTGCCAGGGGGACTGGCAAGGGCCATGCGTCTTCCTCAGTCTGCTCCAGACGCCACGCCAGGAGACGCGGCGAGTCGCCGCGGAAAACCGGGAAAGGGCCGGGTCACCCCAGCGCCCCTTTTCTAAACGAAGCTCGTATTCCGGAGTGCCATCGGAAGGCCCGTCTTTCCCAATAAAGCTTCTAATGTATCGAACGCGTCTACGGCATGCGTCTGAAATGAAGAAAGAGCAGCCTTTCCATAATAAGGGATTAATAGGCAAGTATGACACTGTAAGACATTGCAGTGCACAATACATATTTAGTGTTAATTCAGTACTAAGAGGGGATTAAAATTGTAGTGTGCGTGTGTAAAGCATAAACACCTACAATAATATATATATATTAAGTATTAATTTGAATGTATTTCTTTTTTCAGGGTGTAAGTCTGCTTTCAGGCCTGCTACGTACCCCAATGACCCCTGACAGCCCCTGAACCGTACCCCTGAATCTGAACAGCACATCCACGCAGACAGTGTGACAGCGACTGAAATCTTTCAGGCTCAGGCGGAGAACCCGGCACGGCGCAAGGACCCTGGGTAAAACAGAGCACCCTGGGTAAAAACAATGTCACACTGGCCGTCGAAAGGGGGCTTCAGCCTTTGGCTTTCCGTGCATTTTAACACACAATAAATCACGCTCCCAGTCTCCCGCGCATTACGTGAATGATATATTTTATTTACACTACAGAGGAAAACACACATGGTCGTTATTAATCACTCCCCACCTTTAATAATGATCCAACTTCCAGTCATTCATCACCCCTTCCAGCCTTATGGCGGGGGTTAGGAGAAGAAAGGGAAGAAGCCAGAAAGGGTAGAGGGGCGGGGGGGAGGGGAGGAGAGGGGGGTTCCTGGCTAACAAGTACAGAAAAATAAATGCGCCGCGAGATTAAACGGTCGCGTTTTTCAATTATTGCAACAGTCAACTGAGTGCACTGCAGCACCGCGGAAACCCGTATAATATCCGGATCTGCGTTCCCCTTTACTGGAGACGCCTTAAAGACACGCTGCCTTTCGGACTCGCCCATGCGCCTAAAACGGAAAATACCGCCAACGTTACCCCCGTTCATTCCCCTCCATTAGCGCGTTTGTCCTCGCTGTGGAAATATTGACCAAACGGGCCTGAAAACACAACACAAGTTTCCCTACAAACAGGCGCAATAATACGGTTCATGCATTTGATATGAGCGGTGTGGTACAAGATAATACGGTAGCAGGTGTGAGCGAAGGTCAGAGAGGTGCATCCAAAACATCAACGGATAAATGTAATGTATATGTAAATACTGACAATTGGGCAGTTTGATTCATTTCAAGATTTGACAAGACAATTTCACCTGACAAGCAAAAAGTAACTTGATACAAATTAATATTTTTTACTTGACAGAAAAAAAAAACTAAAACAATTGTTAGTGCAGCCTTTTTTGCAGTAAGGAAGAAAGCCTTTTCTGAATATAATATTTGTAACTTCTTTGATGTAATAGTAATAGACAAATGAAGGCAAAAATAAAGCGTTTGCCGAAAGGTTTCCTAGTTCACTATTAGTGGCAGATACAGTAGTTCTGCTTTGCACAGTCCACAAGCATTTTTCATGTTAAAACAGATTTAAAAGCTGTCTTACAAGCTCGCTGTAAATAATCTCTCTTAGGGGCTGCGCGATGGACCATATCCAGATCAAACTTGAATAAAAACACTTCTAGACCGCGCATTTGAAGTTCGCTGCATGTTATGGGAAAGTCAATGGGACACGGAGACAATGGATGAGGGTAGGCAAAGTTATCTAAATATTGTCTGAGTGCTGGCTGCTGGGGGAAAAACCCTCGCCTCCCATTGGCTGAGGCCTGTCACGTGACCAGGAAGCAGGGGCCGTTGCCTGCGTATTGATGAGCCACTTGGCAGTGTGTAAATCAGGGCTAAACAGAAGAGCGACCCTGGTTTCTGTCATGGAGGCCCGCTTAATTGCACCCGAGACGCTGGTGAGAAGAAAACAAAACAATCTTACTCTCAGACACTGACAGCAGCTACCCCTCCCACCCCCATTTTAAGAGGAATTCTCCCACGATGAAATCCCACGTAACACCCCCCACCCAAAACGCCCAGTAAAACACTAAAAACCAGGCCTACGGAGGGGGTTATGACACAGCACAGAACGCCATTACTCTGCATTTCACATAACTTTAAAGAAAAGAGGCGGAGAACGAACGGTCAATGTTACGCGACCGTCGCTTTCATTGACGGAGCAGGGCCATCGACCCACGTCAAGCGGAAGAGGAGCAAAAAGCGTGGCTTCGCTTTTGTTGTGGACGCTCTCTCTCTCTCCGTCCTATCGCAGGTTCTGAGACGGCTGTAGGCTGCAGTCATCAGAACGGGGCAGAGCCACGTGCGGTTAATGAACCCAGGGAAAGGTCATTATGAAACGGCGATATCAATATTCCGCTGCGGTACGGATGTCATAAAGCACGTCTCCAGGAATGGGAAGAAGATTTAAGGAAGCTCAGATAATGTGCGTAAACGAGGTTAACTGCAGCAGTCTGCATGGAGCCCTGGCCTCCACTCTCCTATCTCCATAGACGTCATTCAAACGCTCTGGCAGGAACCGGGCTACGATTGCTGTGTTTCTACACTCATAATAAACATAATCTGCCTCTTCAATGCTTCACATGAGCATGTATCGATGTACAGCACGATTTTTCCATTTAAAATTCAAAGTTTTTGGATTGGAGTGCAAGTCGTGCTTGATTCAAGGTTAAGGACAGTTTGAAAAATGTTCTCTCTCACACAAGCTTTTGAGTCGGGCGCTTTTTTAATTTCCAAAAATTCAGCTTTTGGAAGATAGGAGGGCTGTAAGCGGACAATACCCTCTGAAGTGAGCTTCCTGTGTGCACGACAGGAACCGAAACATAAGTTGATGATAACTAGCATTTTAGTCTTATCAAAATGCAAAGAAATTTATTGAAGAGCTCTGCATGGATCAAATAGCAGTCAAAAGGGTGCTCTTTGGAAAGACGAGGAAATGCTAATATCTCAAAAAGCTATTATGGCTTGCCAATCGAAAATGTGAAGAGATGAACATGGCAAAAGAATGGAAGTCCTAGGCACTCTTGGTAAAGTAAAAAGTAAAAACATGGAAGAATAAAAACAAGAACTCACTAAGCCAACGTGTTATGCCCTTCACCGAGGCTTTGCAGTGCAGATATTACCACCTAATATTTAAGGTTGAGAGGGAATCGTACACTCTGTGTACTCATAAACGTGGCATGCTGTACATCACAAGGTTGGGCCCTGTCCATGTATCCATCATGTAAGTTTTCCTAATCAGTTCCCATCCGATTCTGAGTCCCACAGAAAGAAGTCTTACATGTTTTAATTGTCTAATGAAACTTAATTGTGTAAAGAAAATCTAATTTTATTATCTCAAGTATAAAATATTAGGTTGTATTAAGTTACTGTTTGCCTGACATTTTTTACCCCATCGTCAAAGCATCTCATCTCATTGGCAATATTTTATTTAGCAATAAATTTGCACAAATAAGACTTTAACTCTAAACGTAAGACTAAAATACTAACTAAAATAATATTGAGACTGACTTATTCTTTGGTTTTTGCAGTGTTCCTGACTCAGCGGCAGCTACCCGTGCAAGTATGAACCCAAATTCTGACATCCACCCCGTCCTATCCCATCTCATTCCATCCCCCCAACAAGAGGGCCCACGCTGAGGGCCCAAACTAAGAGTGAGCGCCTAACAGTGACAATAAATAACCATTAACTTTTCTCTTCCTTTTGTTTCTTTTTTTCCCTTCCTTTTGCATGGATGAACTATAGAAATATGTGAGCCAGTAATCCTATTAATATAGTTTGTGTCCGTGTTACATTTATTCTCTCCTAATCTCCTCCTGTGACTTCCCCTCTCCCCTGTCCCTTGGCTGACCCCGGCCCATGCTCAGCTCAGAGAAATTCAGATTGATACAAACCGTAATGGCCGCTGTGACTTCCATAACAAGAGGCTTGATGGTGTGATCAAGGGAGGTCGAGCCTGACAGCGCGATTTTCACCAGCGCGGGCGGGAGTGTGCAGGTGTGTGTGTGTGTGTGTGTGTGTGTGTGTGTGTGTGTGTGTGTGTGTGTGGTGTCTGACAGTGCCCTGGGTTTCACTTTGAAAATCATATATTCTTGGTCTTATGGATACACTAACATTATTCATTTATTAATTTGAGCCATATAGAATAACACTAATTACTATAGAGCTGTGGTGTGATTCCCTCATGTCTGGAGGAAAGTAGTAGTAGTAGCAGTAGTAATATCAGTAGTAGTAGCAGTAGTAGTATTAGTAGCAGTAGTAGTAGTAGCAGCAGTAGTAGAATTAGTAGCAGCAGTAGTAGTAGTAGTAGTAGTAGCAGCAGCAGTAGTAGTAGTAGTAGCAGCAGTACCAGTAGTAGTAGTAGTAGTAGTAGCAGCAGCAACAGTAGTAGTAGTAGTAGCAGCAGTACCAGTAGTAGTAGTAGTAGTAGTAGCAGCAGTAGCAGTAGTAGTAGTAGTAGCAGCAGTAGTAATGCTGTAGTTATTGCTGGAGTTCCGGTAGAAGTCGTAAGTAGTAACTGTATTATGATTAAAACACAATTTCTTCTCACTCAGGAGGAGATGAATCCCTGTAAACGGGTAGATGGCTTTCAGTGGTTTCTGAAAGGATACTCATTTCTCGGTTAGGCTACGGTTAATGCCGTGGGTCTGCATCTCAGATGTAAGGCGGAGGAGGACCTGCTCAACACACTGGTAATCCGTATGGAAATCCCTGTCGCACGCGGTTCAGACACGGTTTATGGGTGCTGACCACAAGAGCCAGCCTTGAGGCCACGCACATCCGGAACTGCGCTGGTTCGACATTCCTAAGGCCATTAGTTCCACGACCAAATCCAAATGAATCAATCCCTATTCCAAAAACGCTGCTGTAGCCCTCATCTCCATCACCACCTGGCAGAATGGGAATTTCCCCACAGCTGAAAGCCTGCCGGATCCCGGACATGACAAAGGGAAGTTCCCATGGAGTGATCACCAATCCTCTTTGCGTACAGTTGGAAATGTGTGAGACTCGTAACAGAACCCCACCAGTTCTGAAGGATTTCACAGCACAAGGACACAAGAAGAAAGAAAGATGCGGGCGACCAGGAAACAGACCAAACGACCAACAGGCAGACAGACAGACAGAAAGACAGATGCTAGGACTTTTTTTGAATAAATTAAGGAATGTTACTTTCAAAGTACAGCAAGCACCTTTTCTTAAATGAAGAGCTGTTGAACTTCCCACAGTGTATTTGTAAAAAAAACTATATACCACTTATCATTTTCACTTTAATGATGAGTCAAAGCTGTGGACAAATACTGGTCAAGCTGAGGCCAGATAGAACAACAGAAAATGTCGTCACTAAAGAGGCAACATAAAACCAAAATGAATGAATGAATACATATAAGCGTTACTTATTTCTATGTAAATATTATTTTTTTAAACAAATCTGTGATTGCAGAAAACTGTACAAAGTAAAAGAACTTTGAAGGAAAAATGTTGATTGAATCCAGAATAGACAGAAAGGTGGTGTGAACAGAGAAACTGGAGAGAAAAACCGCTTTATAAAATAATCGCAGTGATGAACAGGTGCTGTGGTTCATAACAGATACAGCAGGTCTGCTGACTTCATGATTACAACTCAAATGCAAATTCATCTCAGCAGCATTCACTCAGATTCATTTATTTATTCGGGTGGTTTTTAGCATACTCGCAGTCAACTGTATTTAATTTCACATCACCAATGACAGTCTATCCTTAGCGTGTTTGGATATTAATCACTGATTAAGTGCAGAGTACTGATGCATTCTTGATTCCTGAAATAATCGGTGCTGTTGACATCAGTCAGCACGGAAATGGGGAAAAAGGTTCAGCAAGTTAATATTTATTTTCTTCCATAATTAAACAGATGAAAAATAGTCACACAGCTAATAAACATTCCACATTCTCGCATGACTGTACCGGTCCAAGACACACAGAGCTGGGGTTTGTTTTCATATCCCACAATGCTACGGCCTTATATAAATTAAAGGAAACGTTTCCACTTGTTCAGTCTGCCGGCAGAGCAGGGCAGGGTGGAGATTTGTCAGCCGTTAGCGGGAGGGATTGGCGGGGTTAGCGAAAGCTCCAGTGTGCCTCTAGATGCGGTGTATAGCGCGTTCTGACCGACCCTTACCGTGGGGCCTCTATTAGTGGTATGGTTAAGTCCCAGGGGGCCCGTGGCCTGGGTTTGCCTTTAAATTGGCACTTCCAATCCTTACTTTTGGCCCTCAGTGGAAAAACAGGAACGATAGGAGGAGTGGAAAAAAGTGGAATGTTGCAGGAGTGGCAACATTGCTTGATAAATTAAGAAATGGGCCAAAAAAGAGAACAACTTCAGAAAAGTATATTTAAAACACATCCATCTCACACACAGACTCCCGAATATACAACAAATATGTTTTTCTTTTTTTTGGGGGGAGAAGGGGAGGTTGTTACTGTACCATTATCCTTATCTGCTTTTCTGTGTTTGTGAAAACTTTCCAAACCTTTTTATTTCTGAAATCCCCCTGAGCTGATGTTTTAAATTAAGCCGCAGTTTGTAAATGATCACAGTCAGTGGTTTTGTGCCTTTTGAACATAAAGTGAGACAGGAGAAGGTATGGCCTGATGTCAAGTAAGATGCGTATTCGGTATACGCACATCAGAAACACGAAAACTGGGGGCTCGCAACCAGAGGTTTTCGGGTTCGATTCCCTAGTGAGGCACAGCCATTGTCCGGGAGAGGCGTGGGGAACAGTGTCCACGTAGAAAGTGATTGATGCGGGTTGCCCAGGACGGCGGCGGGAACATCTGGTGACCGGCTAAAAGATGTAAATGAACGATCAGATATTCCCGTAACTGACAGGAATCGGAGCGTTCGCCCCTCTCCGCCGACGCGGCCGGATGAAACGGGCGCGGACGGGAAAGTTCAGAGGAAGAGCGGAGTCTTCCCAGCGGATGCCGGCTCTCCCCCGTGTACCTGCGGGATGACAGAGATGACAGGTGAAAGGTGACGATGAAGGTAGCAGCTCCCAGAATTCCTTTAGCTGCGGCTTCAAGCAGACGGAGCTCTGAGGCAGCGCCGAGAGACAGGAGAAAAAGCCCTTTGAGAGAAGCCCCATTCAGATGTTTTTCTTCCTCATTAATTCAAAGTAGACACCAGTCTTTCCAGGGTCAAACAATACATCTAACGCTTTGCTGTACTTCCCTTTCTGAACGTGCTCTACAGAATATTATTTAGCTGTGTCTTCCGCCTCCGTCCCTTCTCACGTCTGTCTAATAGACGCCGTCGTTGATGTACAGTACGCATTAATAATGACAAAATAGTCGCGGGGTTCGCCGAAACGGAGAGCCGTAAAGTACGGCTTCCGTGGATCTCCGAGCCGGAAGACGAGCCCTCGTGAGTGAAACTCGTCCGATGAAAGCCACAAAAGCCTCACGGTGGCTCCACGCGGAAAAAAAAACCTAATAGGCAATTTACATATACATTTCCCTCCGTTTCAAACGAGCCGAGGGGCTTTTAAAGGCTCACACTGTCGCCCCTTGTGTGCCCCGCACCCCCCGAAACCTCAAATCAAACAGGGGTGACGCGCAACCTGTTACCGCCCGCACTGAGCGTCCCGTTCCCCAAAAACAAAGGCCTTCGTTAAAAACACCTCCAACGGGACGCAGAGAAGACCACGCCGCTCGCTTTCGCGATGAGCGCGAGAAGATGAAGGCGTGACGCACGGAAAATGGGGCGACGCTTTTTTCCCCCGACTTGAAAGCGTCTGGTTTCTGTGCATCGGAGTCGGCCGTTTCAGGTCAGGGTGCTGATGTAGATCTGAGAGGGGAGGGGAGGAATGATGAGCTTGAAAACACGAGGAGCGCTCGACAGGAAGGAAGCCTTCCGGAGTTCGTCTTTGAATCTCTGAAGGTGTCCGGGTCACTGCCTGAACAAAAAAAAACTTCTTTGTGCTCTGTTTTGAATACTGATGAGAATTTATCTACTTAGCATTTATCCAAAGGGCTTCTGTATAACATGTCGTAGAAAGTCCAAAGTATAAAACAAACAACAACTGAAACAGTCATGAAAACAAGTACGGTTAATAAGGGTACTTGCATTCTAAACTACAAATCCCATTCAAAGAGGCTCAGAATCTCCGTACGGCTATTCGGCCACTCAGGAGATACACGTAACTGACATAGTAGCATCACCCATGACCAGACTGAAGAGATGAATCTGGGAAGCTGAACAGGCGTGGTAAACAACTCAACTGATCTGGGGTCCATTTTAAGCTCATTACACAAAATCACGGTGTAAACGATCCTGGTTTCACTCAGGACCCAGAAAGTCAGACGACTGGTTGGTCGATACCGATGGAAACACAATGTGAGGGTCTCGCGAACAAATGCAATTACAGGGTCTGTGCGGCTCCCTGTGGACACATGCTAATGCTAATGCTAACAGAACATAAAGGCTGCAAACCGCTGGGCCTACGCTTCATTTACCCTCTCTCAGGAGCCTGCATCATGTGGAGAATTTCACCAGCGAATACAAAAGGGAAAATTATTACCTGATTCCTCCCTCTCTCCCTCCCTCCGTCTCTGTCTCCCTCTCTCTCTCCCTCTCTCTCTCTCTCTCTCTCTCTCTCTGTATTAGATGTCTGCCAAAGCGTTGCGCTCCCGCCAGGATGACAGAAAATCGACAGTGCGGTTGAGGAAAGCCTTCTGTGCATTGGGGCCTCTGTTTCTAAATACTGGGTCAGGTGTCAGTAAGCTGTAGCAGGCCGGGCGATTGCACAGCTACGCGGCGAGACCGGGGCATTGTTTCTCTGTCAGTGTCAATCCCATTATATCACCGGCGAACACCGGCGAAACAAGGCGCGTATCGATCCCACCGCTTCCTCACCTGTGGGTAAACTTCAGCTGAGGGCTAGAGGTGGGGGTGTCAGGACTGGTTCACACTCAATACGTGTCTGCTTCTACACACTGCAGCAATCTGGAGCAAGCCATAGCATCGCTATTTACTGCTTTACAGAGGCGTAAAGTATTCAGAAAGCTGCAGATTAAATATTAATAATGATTCTTGTCTGTCTTGGCTGCAGTTGAAAAATAACTTTGCCTGGGCGGGTTTTTATCTTATTGCTAATGTTTAAAAGAAAATCGGAATATTTCTGTTTAATGTAGTCTTCCCATGTTGAACATGCATCAGACAGATGGACATGTTATAAACAGGCATTGTGTCACATATGACAATGTTCATAAGAATACGTGAAAAGTAGAACATAACCAAGGCTGTCTGTTCAGGGTACACACACACATGCACACACATCCAGTATGTTCAATAACACGCATACGCATGCGTGGCCAACACTTACACTACACAACCGCAATAACACAGCTAGATACACACATACCCAGGAAACACTTGCAAATACACAGTACATACATAAGCAAGTGTACTGTATACGCACACAATCTCCCAGGTGCTCACAAATTAACACACACACACACGCACACACAATGGAATCACTCCAACGGGGTGTCTCAGGGGTGATCCTGTTTTATTTTTAACGCAGCTGTCCAAATTTCAGATCTTATCTGAATCATGTCTGACAGAGGCTGCACTAAAGCTGACTAATGTACTCCAACTGACGATGGGGAAATTTGCTCACGAGCGGATTCACATAAGAGGGATTCCCATTCGCGGGACGCCCCCCTCCCCCGCACCGTTTTTAAACACACCTGCATTCCTGAGGACCACTGACTCTACTTAATACAGCGAGGCAATGGTGTAATAACACATAGAATTAATCTCCACACTGCCGGCTTGAGCCCTCCAACAGGGGAGAGCTACTGTACAATATCTCCATAAAACAGACTTTACTGCATATGGAATTACACACCTTATGTGCGTCATAAATACCCAGCAATTCATCTATAGGCACAATAAACCACAAAGTATGGATCGCATATATCCTGGGTAACAATATACTTGGCGGGGATGAATTAGACACGACGGCGTGATTTATAAATTATTGGAATATTTAATGAGTGAAGCAGTGGAGTGGAGGCTCAAAGCCGAAACAGAAAGCTAATGAATGGGTGAAGGCAGGCTAACGGCGCTGCCACAAAGAAACACAACGCACTGTATCATTCCAGTATTAATAAAGGCGGGTGACGGGCTTTTGAACATAAGGAAAGTTATGGAAAATATTTCTCACCCAAGGATATAGCACCAGATGTGCAAAGACTTATGGGAGCAATCAGAGGTGGCCTGGGTTCGGCGGTGGGCCTTATTAAGTTAGGCTGTGATCCAGCACCTTCAACTTATTAAGCTGTCAAGAGTTTCAATGATTAAAACCAAGGAAAGGTCACCCACAGACCTTCAGCTTTCTACAGGCCTGATATTTTCTTTTTGGCCTCAGACCTAATGAAGACTTTCTTTTTTCCTTTTTCTTTTTATATTTTATGGGATACATGTAGGCTGAATTTGGCGAAATCGGTCTTTTGAGATGGCCTTTCGTGTCGGAGGGCTGAGAGAATAAAAAACCCCACAATGCTTCCCTCCTCTTTTTTCCCCACCTCAAGTGACTCCATTACCCTCTCCTCTTCTATTACCCCATCTAATGAACACAAACGGTCGAAATTAAAAAAGCCATGCGCATATATAGAATTCCCAGCTGGTCCCCTGTGAGTAGGCACCATTTTAGGTGAGTTTGCAGATCATTAACGCCAGATCACAGAAAGTCAGCGAATGGAAACGCTGGTAATTACAGGACAGGTACTAACCCAGGCATTGTGGGTAGGGGGCGTGGCTTTCTCCTAGGGCACGCCCCTTTCTGCTGACTACGGGATTTCAGCACCCGCCACCCCGATATTAAGGGAATGGGGGTAAAACTAAGGAAGTGGGGGTAAACTTAACGGGGCAGGGGTAAAACTAAGGGGGGGGGCGTAAAACTAAGGGGGCGGGGGGTAAAGTTGAGTTTTAATGAGACCTGTCGCGGTGGCGGTTCTGAGGTGCTCGTACCTCCGTTCTGACAGGTGGAGAGTTATTCACCTGTCAGATGATGTCACGGTGAGTCGGTCGGGGCAGGGTTTGAGGGGGGGCTGTCGCCGGCGGTGCTGAATGTGTCACACTGACGGGGGATCTGCCGTCTCCGCTCATTCCCCAGGTGTGCGCTGACGCTTGTCACCTGCGTCCACAGCCCCCCCCCCCCCCACCCCTCACCTGAGCTCCCGCGGTCTGACAGCGGCCCGGTCACATGACCACACCGCGCGGGAAGTCAGATCCCGCCGCGGGTCAGTGCTGGAGGAGAGAAATAAACATATTTGACATATTCTCCGATCCTCTTCAAAAGTCAACACGACTGATTTAAAAGCGTGTCCTTGATGTCTGTGCGGACTCTAAAAAGTGAATTACTGTACTTCTTCTTCCAAGACACAAGGACAAACTCAAAGCAGGAAATTGCAAATGACAGATTACTTCACTGGACCTTGTCCAGAGATCTGAGTGATTTCCCATAGGCAGGGCGGATCTTTGAGCACTGGGGTGATGGCAGAGGTTGTGTGTGTGTTTCAAAACTGTAGCTATCAGGGGAAATGGTATAATTGGTGGACAGGAATCAAATAAAGTATCGGCTCCGGTGAAAAGCATACAGTAACTTCCAACAAACTTCCATCCATCCAATCATTATCTATCCCGCTCATTCCTGGTCAGGGTCGCGGTGGGTGCTGGAACCTATCCCAGCATACATTGGGCAGAAGTCAGGGATACACCCTGGACATGTCGCCAATCTATGGCTGGACACCAAAAATAAACAAGCCGTTATCTAACACGTCAACGTGTTAAAAAGTATTGTGTGCAGCTGCCATTTTTTAATGGGTATTTATTTATTGTAAACACTGCAATGCATTTTACAATTAAACTGTACAATTCAAAGCAGTGAATCATGAGCTGTACTACACAGTCATAGCAGCTTATGTCTGGTGTTGCATCATGTTAATAACAGTTGTGTGGGATTTACAGTTTATAATGCTTCCTTTTGGCACTGAGCATGGGTGAATGGGGGTGTTGTTTCTGAGGTGTTTCCAGGTGTAATAGCATGCTCTAGAACCTTCCAGCCCAGCACGGACCTTTCCTGTACAGCAGAACCTCTCCACCTCATGGCTGCTGCGGACTCAAGATCAAACGCACGACACACCTGAAGCTGCCTGCTCAATGTTTTCCCAAAAAAGAAACCAACGAAAAATAATAAATGCCGTTTTAAGGAAAGCCTGTTTTATGTTTCTCCATATTACAGTCATATTGCAGTAGCTGGGGCTATACTGGTCTAATTTGTCATCGTAATAAAAAAACATACATGATCCAGCCCACGACTGTACACTACACACATACAACAGACTATGGCCAGGACTAAATCAACACTCGTCCTTTGACAAGATTCAAGAATGTAGTTGTTTTTTCTTCAAAGACAGTTCAGTGATCAATAAAACAATTTCAGCAAACTGAGTATGTGAAGAAAACGTGTAAAACTTGCATTTCTTGTAAGTCAAACTTACAAATGTTGATGAAATCTAGGCCTATGCCTGCCACCCATCCCACCGGAGAGACTTCCTGGGTTTTAATTGCTTGATGATTTATGATATTGTGATATTGAGTCTATGGGAGTGCACTTATTTTACAAATGACTAACAATGCATTTAGAGACATAAATGGGCTGTGTTTTAAATGACTACCAATATATTATGTAGTAAAAATGACTTATTTGTACTTCAATATTTGTGTATGAACTGACGAGGGATACCATTATACACAAGATAAATATAAGTTTCAGAAGTCAGTCTCTAGCGATTCTGCTGTCCACCGCAGAGCAGGACGGACACACGGACAGCGGACAGACATTAACGGCAGCTCCAGGCTCCTCTCGAGGAGTACAATCTGGGTCACAACCTTGTGCCGGTCACACGGCGGGCTGGTTCCGCCCCCACAGCGGCCCCGTCCCTCAGACTCCGGCGAGCGTTCGGCGGAAAGCAGGGCCGGCTCCTCGGGCCCCGGGGGCCCGTCCCCGGCTGGCGGTCCCCCGGCGCCGCGGAGACGCCTCGCGGCGCGGCCCCCCGCTCCGTCATCTCCGGGACGGCTAATTAGCGCGCGCGGCACCGGCCCGCCAACCGCCGCGGAAAGATCTAGACCGGGACCCCGAGTGCTCCGCACGACTGCTGGCAAAATGGAACCTGTTTTCAAGTCATCGCTGAATTCCGCCTAAAATAAAAAATAACGCTCCCTCTTTTTTTCCTCTCTCTCCCTCTCTCTTTCTCCCCTGTCTTCAGCGCTCCCTGGATTGTGTGACCTATATAAAGTGTTTTTACCTGAGGCTGCCTCTCTCTCTTCGCCTTTATTCCTCTCTCATTTCCCTACAGAAAATCATGTGGGGGAAAGAGAGAGAGAGAGGGAGAGAGAAAAGCAACGCTGAAATGAAGCTAAACAGAGGATTCATGCCAGGGGGACAAAGAAGAGAAGAAGAAGAAGAAGAAGAAAAAAAACAATGGCACAGAAAGTTTTTCAAAAAAGCGTTGTACCCTACAGAGGGTAGAAAGTACGGGGGTTGAGGAGGGGTGGGTGGGGAGGTTGGGGGTAGGTTATGTAAAAGGCCCAAAGAGACCCAACCGAGACAACGTCCCCCAGGGAGCGGGAAACAAAGTGGCCCTTCCAAAGACCGGCCCTATTTCACATACTGTAAATGTGCTCTTCCGCTTCCAGACGATCAGACTCCATTTCACAGCAGCACCAGCTAACACTGACTGACAGAATGGCCTCTTTCAGCAGTTAAGTATCCTGATAGGAGAACTACTGTAGGTGTGTAACAACACATGACTGAAGGGCTTTTAAAGTTGCTAACAACTCCTCGGGATAACATTGTGCTCGACTTATTTTTCCTTTGTGCGCGATTGTCGAGGGCCTCGCTAAACCCTATCCGTCTGCCTCTGTGATCAGTTACCCGTTCATTATGCGCAGTTCCATCAACATTTTGAAATGCTTGAACGCCGTTTTTCTAATAGTTCCCAGGACACTCTCGTCTGGTATGGAAGAGAAAAAAGGCCCTTTCGCTTGAAAGCTCTAGTTACCTGAAACAAATTGCCTGAAGAAATCCGAACTGTAACAACCCTGGAAGAGGTAGAGAGACACATAGCTGTTCACATGAAAGCACAATACTCTTGTGTTTCAGGTTGAAATTGTCCGCTTAAAAAAAAAAAGAAAAAGAAAGGATAGGAAAAAAAAAAAAAGCAACTTTGTACTCGGTGTGTGTACCTGCATTTTGTGCTTTGGGCAAAAACGTTCCCTTTTACCACATTTCCCCGGTATAAAAGCCTCCACGCAGATGCAAGGCTCTGTATCACAGCTTGCTTAAGTGAGCGTAATGCTGCATGTTAAGATGTTGCCAGTGCGGTTCACGGAGGAACAACACATTCCCCTGAACAGCCACAAGCAAATGTGCCGCGAGCCAATCTGTGTTCTCAGCCGACTTCGTATCTCCAACACTTCATTTACAGCCTGGATCCCGCTCCATTGTGCTGCAGAGGGCCACTTCTTTCAGTAAGCTGCGTGTGGGCAGGGGCCTTTGTTTCTGATCTCCCCGCCGTGGAAATAAAATGTAATATTTTGGGAGGCTGATTGCAGCACATCTGCACTGTGAAAAAAGACACGCCCTCACAAAATCGCCATTGGCCACCTGCCCTAGTCCGACTTTACCCATGACCCCCTGCTTCATCTATCAGCGGGTGAGTGCGCTGCTTCCTGGACAAAGAGGAGAGGGATTGGAGTCTGCTCCTCTGAGCCCTGTCTGCCTGTTCACTCTGCCAAGACCCAGAGCAGAGACTTAACACTTTATTCCACCCGAGGTAGAAATTACAGTATAAACACATTAAAGACATAAACAATCGGCACTCGCATTTGAACCTCATTCATATAAGACATTCAAACATTAAAATAGGACACAATTGCATAAGACTGACTCCAGAATTATGCAGCTTAATCCGAGCGGGTAGCCCCTCTCACATGACGCACAGAGACCCCCTCCCAACTCAGGTCACCACTCCCCCACCGCCCCCACCGATGGGACTCCCCGTTTAAACAAATGACCGGCCTCAAATGAAGGAGAATGGGTAATGGGGATAATATGCCCTGTTTCAATCTATTCTGCTTTCATTATTTTGCTTCAGCATTTCTACGAACAAACATGCACTTCTACGAACAAACACGGAGTCAGCCTGATGGCATGATCAAAAGACAGTTATCGAGAATATCACGACATAAAAAAAAACTTGCCTTGCACCCAGACACACCACATGTATAGTATATACATACGGATATACACCCACTGACCCCTTTATCAGGTAGACCTGTACACCAGCTTGTTTATGCAAATATTTAATCAGCCAATCATGTGGCAGCAACTAAATGCAAAAAAGCATGCAGACGTGGTCAAGAGGTTCAGCTGCTTTTCAGACCAAATGTCAGAACGGGGTAGAAATGTGATCTAAGTGACTTTGACCGTGGAATGATTGCTGGTGCCAGACAGGATGGTTTGAGTATCTCAGAACCTGCTGATCTCCTTGGATTTCCACACACAACAATCTCTAGAGTTTGCAGAGAATGGTGCGAAAAACAAAAACATCCAGTGAGCAGTTTCTGTGGGCAGAAACAACAGTGGTATGCAGAAGAGCATCTCTGAACACACAACACCTCAAATCTCTTAAGTGGATAGGCTACAGCAGCAGAAGACAAATAAGTCTAAAAACTAACTCTAATAAATACCTAATAAAGTGCTCACTGAGTGTATACTCATTGAATACCTCAAAGGGAAAAAGAACAGAGTTCATTCCGAGTTCAATCAGAAGCAATAACAGGAGGCTTAAAAAGGGAGAGAGGAATCTCTCCCGCTCCAGTCCACCGCGCCCATAGGTGTTGCTAAAGCGATTAGCCGCCAGCGATCGGGCCTCTCGCCAAATCAGCTTTGACACGGTCAGAGCGGCGGGCGGCGTCTCGTGCGGCGCGGGAACCTGGCGGTCAGGTGAGGCCGGCGCTGCGGCGCGTCGGTGCGGAACTCCCCGGTCGGGTGCGCGGAGTTCAGCCCGGCGCTAGCGGGAGCTGCTGTGTGCGGATTGCTGACACATAATCGTTTTTCAGGAAGAGCGCCTCAGTCAGAGGGTGAAGCCTGAAACAACACACAAACAAACACACACACACACAGGCGCTCCTGCAAATACACACACACACACACACACACATACACACAGGCACTCGTGCAAATACACACACACACACACACAGACACTTGTGCAAATATACACACACACACACACACACACACAGTCACTCGTGCAAATACACACACACACACACACACACACAGACACTCGTGCAAATACACACACACACACACACACACACACAAACACTCGTGCAAATACACACACACACACACACACACACACAAACACTCGTGCAAATACACACACACAAACACACACACAGACACACATGCCCACAACCACACACACACACACACAAACACTCGTGCAAATACACACATACACAGGTGCTCGTGCAAATACACACACAAACACACACACACACACACACGCACACAAAGACACAGACATACATGCTCACACACACAAAAACACACTCGCAGACACACATACACAAACAAACACACACACACACACACACACACACAGGCGCTAGTGCAAACACACACACAAACACACACATACACACACACACGCACACACACACACAGACACACAAACACAGGCTAGAGCCTGAAATGCACAAACACACAGGTGTGCACACATACATAGGTGCTCGCTCTCACACACACTCTCACACACACACACACACACACACACACACACACACAAAATGTAGAAGAGTAAAATAAAAATCAGAAGGGGAGGCAGACAGAACGAGGTCAATCTCAGGAGCGATCCCCCCTGTTTCTGACTATCGGCTGAAAGCAGGTTCATCGCTTAAGCAGGCGACGGCGAGGGTTTGGCTCTGCGCCTCGCGCTCCCCCAATTAGGATGAGTCATGAGCGTGTGCGGGGCCAGGCTTTCGGGGGGAATACATTAGCTGAGCGCTGGCAGGGAACTGTCGCGCCATTTCTTTTTTAGATTTTTTTTTGGGGGGGGGGGGTGTGTTGGCATTGCCCCCGGCTCTGTGCTCCAGTGTCCCCCGCGGCACTGCTGAACCGGGCCATGACCCCGCCACCCGCCACCCGCCACAACTTCTGGGGAGGGCAGGGTAGCCGAGTGGCCGAGTGTTTGACAGGCAGCTGTAGAGTTGCTGGGTCGAGCCCCTGGTTGGCATACAGGGATGCTGACCTGCATCTGGAGAGAGGAAGTTGGGTCCCTCAAACAACCAACCTGCTGTTGAGGCCTTCCGCATGCCCCTCAACCCCAAAATCTGCTCCGGGGGCTTTTCCCCTGCTCTCTCTCTCTCTCTCTCCTCTCTCTCTCTCTCTCCCCATTTGCAGCTCTTCTCTCAGGCATTTCTCCCAGGGAAACGTCCGTCTGCACCTCTGTGTGGCTTCTCAATGGGGTGGTGAGCTGCAGGCTAACTCTAGGTGCAGTACGCATTTCAGAGGGATGTGACAATCACCAAAACACACGGAGCTGCATTCACCCCAGTGGCTGGAGGAGGAGGGGGCAAAGTCAAGTCCTCAAATGAAGGAACGATTGTGAGTCTCCAAGGTGTCTCATACATAGAGTTATATGGTACATACTGCACATACACAAAAGTATACAGATATACTTTTGACAGCAACAGTACCTGACACCACCGTGGTCTCATTTTTAGTCCTTCCTTTCCATCAACCCTCCTCAGGATAATACCCCAGCGCTGTCAGGTCAGTGTAATGCGAGCAGGCTCTGGATGGGCTCGTTCTGTGTAAGGAGCGTTCCCCTGTCAGGGTGAATCAGTAGCCCCGGGGACAGATTTGGGCTGGCAGGGCCCTAGGCCAGGGGCCTGATGGAAAGGAAGCCCACCTGCCCGCCCAACCCCCCCTCCCCCCCAGAAAAATGTCCCGACAGCTCCCCCACACAGGAAGTCATAGTTGATTGACAGCTGTCACTGCACCTGACTAACCCGATGTACCTACACATGAAAGACTGATAAACGTATGAATACTTTGGATGTTTTTGGGTACCCCCCCCCCCCTCACCTTTCCCACTGACACAGTGCGGTACAGTATGTGTGTTCCCTCAGAAAGTTTTCTTCATCCATGTATCAGTACTGTAGGATAATTCAGTGCCATGTACAGTGCAGCCCCTAATCCTGAGAAGAGTTTCAGAAGTAAACTTTTTCTGAAATAACACATAAGCCATTGAGGGAAAGTTCTGTCTACGGAAAACAAAAAAACGTGGCGCAATTAACGTGGCAGACCTGGAACAAATACGTCATTATTTCAGATTCAAATACTCTGTGCACAATTGAGTATTGTGCAAATGAGCCAACCAAGGGGACCAGAAGGTATTTCATAGGTTCCAATACACCAGACAAGCTCAGTAATGCCCAGAAAAGTAGTTGAATTCAAAACAAGTGTGTATTTGACCCCAGGTCTGTGAAGGTTGGTAAAGCGTTGCTGTCTCACCCCCTGGTGTTTGTGCTGGTGTCTGGTCTGGGCTTCCCTCCCCTGGCGTCACACCTATCCCAGTCCTGAAAGCCCCACTCTGCAGTTTACATGTGTTCCGCCCCATTTAGCATGCGACACGGGCACTGTGCCACGCTGACTTCTAACCCCAGCGGGGGTGGGGGCGTGGGGGGGGTCTGAGGAGCGGGTTGAGGCGTGTGAGGGGGGGGTTTTGACTGCAAGCCTCCGGGGAACACACAAGGGGGGCTCTAATGGTAATTTGAGTGTAAAATCTGGTCTGTGGGAGAAAGGTCAACGTATCTGCATAAGCCCCTTGAGCCAGGCTTAGGGCCCTGTCGGCAGGGAGCAGAAGAACCGTTTCCCCTGTCTTAAGGCCCGATTTAGACCCCGGCCCTGGAACCTCCTGTCAGAGGACCTGTGGGGGTCGGGGGGTGAGCAGTGTTTGTGCATGTCTAACCGGGCTCTGCATCCTGAAGGTGAGGGGAGGGGGGGGGGGTTGATCGATTTCTACCACCCCACTCACCCTGCCTTTCACCGCTAGGCCACCCCAGAGCCAGGGTCCCATTCTGCCCGAGAGGGGGAGGGGGGGGGGCAGTCGTGGAATGATCCAGAACACTGCTGAACCCGTGGGTGTCAGTCAGCTGCTAATGCCAGGTATCAGAGGGGAGCCTGTGCTCAGATCTCACACACACACACACACACACACACACACACACACGGGCGTATGCTGTGTTCGCTGTTGCGGCTTGTTTGGTTTGACTTTAATGTGCTGTATTGCTGTTGTCACATAGATTTGGGGACCAATCAGAGATCACTGGGGCTCAGACAGCTGGCTCCTGCAGGGGAGATACGCACTGTGCTGTGTGATGCTGAATCTCTATTCACACTGTGAGACTTCACACACAAAACACACGCACAGAGACACTTGCATGAACACACACGCACACTCGCATTTAGGTCCACACACATGTGCATGCACACACACACACACACGCACACACACACGCATGCTCACAGGTTTACACACATGCACTCACACACAGACACGCATACACACATGCCTGCACACACACACACACACACACACACACACACACACACACACACGAACACTTGCATGCAGATCCACACACAGACACGCATACACACATGCCTGCACACACACACACACACACACACACACACACATGCACACACACACACACGCACACTTGCATGCAGATCCACACACAGACAAGCATACACACATGCATGCTCACAGGTTTACACACATGCACATACACACAGACACACATGCATGCACGCACACATACACACACACAATTATATAATATGAATAACTTTTCATTTCCCTCAGATTGCTGCATTGCTTAATCATTCATAGTTAAGGAGCAGGGGTTTAACAAGACGCGCTTAATTACAGAGGAACATATGTGCTCCTATTTGGCAAAACCCACTTAGAGGAAGAAGAAGGGGAAAAAAAGCGGGAAAGGCAGATCTTTCCGTCAGAGGGTGCGACAGATTTAAGGGCTCTGGTAATGGAGGAGGCTGGGCACATCTAAACCGTGTTTTCATAATAAAAATAGTGTCAGGCTTAATTTCCCCTCTGAAGGCTTGTAACAATGAGGCGTTTTGAAGCTGCACAGGCCCGCCACGAAATACCATCCCCGGAGTATTAGCAATATTTTTAAACATGTGGGAACGCTTTCCCTCGTACATAAAAGAGCGCGTATCCCCCAGGGGAGAGAGGGAGAGCCTCCATATAATGTTCATTTTGACAACTTTTCTGGCCGTTTCGTATGGCATTAACCTTCAGAGGACCCCTCTGTTTACTCTTAAGGTTTCGCCCTGTTGCTAGCAATGCCAACTCCCCCCCCCCCCCCCCCCCCGCCCCTCCTCCCTCCTCTCCCCAAAAATAAAGAGCCCAGAGGTACAGCTGATTACCAGGCCGTCATTAATTAAAAGTGGCCCACGCGCTCTAAACGTGACCCTCACGTCCAAACAAAAAAGGAGCCTTCCGAGAAGAACAAAATGGCCGACTCCCAGGTGGTAACAGGAAAGTTAGAAGTTTGATTCCAGAAAGGGGTGACGGGTGGGGAGGGCGGGTGTTTCCTGCTATTTGATCTGAAGGCCAATGCTAGCCAGACTACAGGTGCTTTGGATAAAACGTCAATGTTATCCACCATCCATCTACTCCCGCCATGGTAGGAATTCAACTGTATTGAAGATACAAGGTCTCCTTTCAGAATATGCCACTGAAGACGCTTTCTTAGTCTTGGTGATTAATTTAAAATGAACACAGAACAGGTCATTCCACATCCTGTGTTCATCGTAGCACCATGTAAACCTGGTCTTGAACATTCACACACTCAAAAACTAAACACGAGGAAAAAAGTTGAGTCTTCAAAATAGCATCCTAGTGTCAGCACAAAACGTATTTCTGACTACCCCCTATAGCCATTTCCACTGCTGATAGACCTCGACTCGATCTGTTCCATTTTGAAAACACAGCACTGCAGTATGTTATAAACTTTATTTGACCTTACATGTCCCAAAAGCCAAGGAAATTAATTCAGTCCTACTCCAAGGTTCTTCATCCATAACTCTGGAAATTAATTTTAGCAAATCATTTTGCCCCCTGGTTCCCACAACTATAACCTTCACTCATTTCAATAACCATCAAACTCCTGCCATTACGCAAGTGCCTATAAAAACCTCACACCACACTGTAACACTTGGCTTTGTTACTCAAAGCATACAAAAAAGCAGAAAAGCGTGTGGCAGTTATGAATCCCTACGCACAAACAAACACACGCACAGAGACACATACACACAAACATGCATGCATACAGACACACTCATCCACACGTACACAGACACACATGCACACACAACACAGGACACACACAGCACACACACAGCTGTGAGATGGCACACACACATGCACACACACGCACACACACATATACACACACACACACACACACATGCACACACACACACACACATGCACACACACACACACACATGCACACACACACACACACATATACACACACACACATACGCACACAAGCACACACACAGCAGTGAGACGGCACACACACACATTCACACACACAGCACGCACAGACACACACAGCAGTGAGAGGGCACACACACACACACGCACACACACAGTGCACACACACACACACAAGCACACACACACACGCACACAAGCACACACACACACACACACAAGCACACACACAGTGCGCGCACACACACACAGCAGTGAGACGGCACACACACACACACACACATGCACACACACAGCACGCACAGACACACACAGCAGTGAGAGGGCACACACACACACACACACACGCACACACACACACACACACACACAGACACACACACACACACACACACAGACACACACACACACACACAGACACACACACACACACACAGACACACACACACACACACACAGACACATACACACACACACAGACACACACACACACACAGGTGAAATGAAGGATTCCAGGGAGGAAGAAGAGAAGTGGATGAGGGGGACATCAATGGGGGAAGAGTGTAATGGATGGGGATAGATGGCCGGTGTAATATTATACCAGACGCTGAAGCATTACAATATCTGCACTGAATAAATGTTAACCTATAATCCCCGCACTAAGAACACTGCCACTGTTTGTCCTCCTTGACAGGGAGCACATCGATTTTTCCGTGCCGAATGCTCAAACACAGCTCTCTGCGATTGATGACTTCCAATTAAAGGTGTGGAGAACATTTCCCTTTTGCTAGCGATTCTTAATATTTAATAGATCTGACCAGCCAAAAAAAAAAGCATTTCAATTGAATTTGGATTTTGTCTACTTTGTCTCTCTCCTCACCCTTGGCTGCAAAGCTACTGTTGGGCTTGACCTCCGAGCTGGACCTCTGACCCCTGACCCCTGACCTGGAGACATCTGACCAGTCACCACTCAGGGGGCAGGGAATTAATAGAAGTGCAGCTTGTTAATTGCATAAGAGAACCACTAAAGGATTCATCACCTCAGTCATGGCCATTGCTTTCCTTTGACCCCCCCTCGCCCCCACCCCCCCACCACCACCCCCCCCGACAGCTCCCAGAAGGCATTTCCCCCCGGTCACATCTGTGGTTTTCCTATACCCGGCCATGTTTGCCGAATAATTATTCAGCATCAAACCTTATTAATCAAGTCGATGCAGCGTTTTAAATGGAAATTGCCGGATTAATACAAGCATCCATTTTGTCCGGGAAATCTTGATGGCTTTAGCCCACTAATCGAATTGGAATATAAAAGAAGGCGAGGGGGGGGCGGGGGGCTGATTGAATTAGGGAGAGGCTTCCCGCACATTAAATCACGGCTGCCAGCAGGTCCCAGGTTGAACGCTAACGCACGTCTTAGCCTCGCGACAGACCATGACGCTCTAATGACGATCATACAATCTGGCAGAAGTGTACACAGCATATCCGCACACGCACTTTCACACGACACCAGCGTGTGCCTGCGCGCTAATCCTCACCGTAATTTCAGTTACTTTCTGCCAGTTATCTTCCGTTACTTATTAAAGGATCACACAGGCACACACAGACATACAAGGGGCAGGACAACACATTCAAACAGCAACAGAGAAAATTGATTTCCTGGGCTCACAGATCTCTCAGATTTCTATGTATATTTTTATTTTGCCTTAATTTTACCAGGAAGTCCCACTGAGATCTCGTTTCCAAGAGATGCCTGGCAATAATACACATTAAACACATCAAACATATAATACAGTAGAAATATAAAAGTAGTCAAAAAGAAGAGCAATAACAGGTCATAAGTCAGAATGCAGATCAGTAACAGGAGCACACATCTTGCAGAATACTGTGAATATTTTATATTAAAACTGATTAGAAGTATAACACTAAAAGTGGTCAATCTGGAGTTTTGACTGGAGATTATTCCAGAACCAGGGTGTAAAGAAGTCAAATGCTCTTTCTGATCTCTAAGGCAGTGACTATTTTCTTCCTATTTCTGAGTGCGGTTCTCTCCCGGTGAGCGTTTTTAAGTGACAAGTGTGTGCTCGGCCAGGCCAATTATTCTCAGACATTACCTGTGGATGACATTCCCTTCACCTACCTACAAACACCCTTCACACAAAAAACTATGCATTCACCTGGTTTGGGAATACTCTGTAAAGTTAAAACTGTTAGTTAAAAGTAGAAAAAGTCACTCAAACAGGATCAACCTCAGCCCCTTTACGTTGAAATACTGACCACTGTTCACAATAATAAATAAAACAATTATCTCGGGAAAAGCGTTCATTTTCACCCGGGCTGAACGCCTGTCTCGGGCAGAGTTAACCGCACAACGGACCTGTGAGGAAGAGACACGACGGAAGAGACACGACGGAAGAGACACGACGGAAGAACACCTCAGAACGTACACGGCGCCGAAGCGCGCTGTTCTTTATCCCGCTCTCCCCTTGATGCGCGCGCGATACCCCCCGCGCTGACTGACGGACGGATTAGATCGGACGGCTGACAGGCTCGGCGGCGGCGGTGCGCGATCCTCCGAGGGGCCGTTTGTGTCGAACAACAAGGCGGGAGGGATCCTCCCTTTGTCGGGGAACAGAGAGCGAGGGTTCGCCCAGGGTGCCGGCGCGGATGCGAGGCTGGGCCGATTACAATCGACCGCGCCGAGGAAGAGGCTCTCTCTCAGGCTTGTCACTTTCCGTCATCTGCGCCGGGGCGACTGACAGGAGCTTACAGCAGCCCTGCGAGTGTGTGTTTGTGTGGGAAGAGTACAGAGTCTCATCCACCCCGGGGGGGACGGGGGGGGGATTTCCTGTATTTGATATGACACTGTGCTGATATGACAGCATGCAGATAGATAAGATTTAGCGGGGCACATAAACTATGTAAGGCCGGGAGAAAAATGTACACATACACACAGGCACAGAGCGAGACGCACACCACACGCACACACACACACACACACACACATGAACAAACACACACAGAGACACAAAGTGAGACACACGCACACACACACCACAACACACAAACACACACACACACACACACAAACACACACACCACACATACACACAGGCACAGAGCGAGACACACACCACACACACACACACACGAACACACACACCACACACACACACAGAGACACCAAGTGAGACACACGCACACACACACCAAACAAACACACACACACACATACATACACACAGATGCGCTCATACACACAGAGAGGCAGTGAGACACATATTTGTACACACAAGCACCACATGTGTACAAACATGCAGACTGACGCACTCACACACCCACACGTACACACACAAACACACACACAGACATACAGCGAGAAACACACACACATGCGCACACACACACAAACACATACAGTGAGAAACACACACACAGACACACAGACACAGAAATTCAGACTGACAGCCACGTTCACGCACACACAAACACACACACGCACGCACACAGACACAGCGTTGTGGTGTGTGAATGCTGTCTGGATCTGCTTCAGATGGCAAAATGCAAAAATGTTCTCCTGTGATTTACTATTCCATAAAGAGCGGTATTCACCGAGAAAAGACACAAAACAAATCTTCCTTATCTGTGCGCATTTCTCCCGATGGCTGAGTGGGCTAATAACAGCCCATAAATAATTGAATTTGTTCTGCAGAGGAACTATCGAGTACTTGTTTTTTTTCCTCTTTTCTTTTTGTAAAAAGATTTTTTATGCATCTCACAGTGGTCAGAATCAATTCTATTTTAGTTTATTATTGAATACACAACATTCAACTGATTTGTAAAGGAGACAACCTTGAATTAAACTCTTAAAAAAAAAAGATAACAGCTAGGAACGGCCGCTGGTATGGCGGAACGCGGTCTGGGAGCGTTCATGCTGACACACAGGGAAACAGCACGCTGTATATCAAACGCAGGACTGCAGCCTGGCCTCTTGTACAAACGACACTGCGGGAAAAAATACATCTTCAAAGGGCTTTTAAATTTATTTTTAAAGCCACTACGGTCTTGCTATGTTTGGCTTGGGTCGAACGTGAAGAAATATAAGTGAGCTATTTATATTTTTTGGCAAAAAATCCATAGCGTCACAACAGGCCGATCGGTCATGTATTGTTTTTGTTTAGCGGGTCACGGGTGACAGTTTGAAGATGTAGTGCGGTCTGGACGCGGCTGAAGGATACGCCGCGCGGAGTTCACACGCCACGGCTCCGATTTATATTCCGCCCAACCCCGTTCGGCTCGCCCGCGTCTCACAGGAGCGCCTCCTCGCTAACGCGGGCCCGTTTAGGCAGGGGCGTGCCCTGCCGGACAATCACCAGCAAGGGCTGCTCGAGGAGCTGGACCTGGGTGCCCGCTCTGCCTGATGGGCCCCTTTGATAAAAAAAAGTATTATTACTGTTGTTGTCATTCGTTTCCTCAATTCATTTTGATTAAATATTATATTCTGTATAAAAACTGGGTGTTGTAAAAGTTTTTCTAGGTTGGTGCGCCCTCAAAACGTCTCTGCAAGGACCTGGTCTGTAGAGAAAGCCTGTGTTTATTGGGAAATGACTGTATCCATGCTAAAGACGTTACTATGGTGAATGACTGTCATTTACAGTGTTACCGTATATGAATCCAGGCCAGAATAATGTCGGCTAACGCATGTATTCCCTTTATATTAAGAGTAGATATTTATACAATTGTCAATTAAAATCATAATTAAAAATATGTATTTATTCATTATTTCACCAGGAAGCCTCACAGAGATTGACATCTCTTTTTCCAGGGGGCGTGAACAAAGTGTCAATCACAGGACGCACCAATGAGAAGGCAATAAGACGGATAATGCGTGTGAACACGGCCCATACTGAATGTTAATTTCAGCTCTGACTGCAAGTCAATCCGGTTCACCTGTCCTCCCATAACTCTGCATGTGTCCGTGTTTTAGACGAATCCCCCCCTAAACACAGCCCCTCTCCGAGGCCGGTTATCCCCCTACGTAAGCCCTCAGCATTCCACGGCAAGTCAGCCCCCTCGCGCATCGCCAAAAAACCAAAGCGCCCGCTCGCCGTGATTTATGATGTCATTAATGTCAAGCTATCAGTGGACAAGAGGAGAGAGACAACAACGAAGCTGACTAAAAACAAATAGTTTTGATTAAACTCAAGGACATTCCGCACAGCTTTCCGTCCAAAGGCATTTATCACTTTCAGAGCTGACCCCGTCCCACCCCCCCTCGCTCTCCTATCCTCCAGAACGTACAGAGCAATCTGAGCAAACACAGATACGGAGGGTTTGAGCTTTAATCTGCGCGCCCCCAAAGTTTTTCAAGAGTTTTATCAATTCATTTAATTCCAAACAGATTACTGGCCGACAGGTTTTTAAACAAACGATGTTGACACGCGCTGGGATTAAAGCGTGATGTCTTGACACGTATGTGCTTCCCGCTAACGAGGACGGCCGCCACGCAAAACCTCTCTGAGGACGCCCGGCCCCAGAGCTAGATTACTGTTTCTTTCTTTTAAAATTACATTTAAATTCTACTTATACATTTTAAACGTAACAAATCACAGTCCAAAAGCGCCCTGTGTAGAGGAAACCTGGCTCTAATGATGAGTATATGCTCCATGTTCAAAGCCTTTTGTGCATTATGCGTGCATATTAACATGCGTATTCACACGCACATTAACGTGCCCAGCCTGATGATAACACCTGACCGATAACAGCCAATGAGCGTGTAGGCGTCCGGTTAGTGTCTGCCACTAACTCGGAGGCAATATGCTTCAATTTCGACCTCCTTTTGGCTTCCAAAATGAAAACGAGTTTGGAATTTTGAGCTTGAAATAGACACTCTGAACCAAGAGCGCTTTCGGGCCTGATCAGATACAAATGAAAACATCAGTTTGAAGATGGTACCGTAAGGTTGGGCTCGTGGATGGATTGGACTCTGGCCTGCCGGGCGTGTGAGTGGAGCATTCGGCGTGGAGCGCCGGTCTGATTCATAGCGGAGTAACCCGGGTAAAATATGCCTCCCTGAGTGCACTCAATCACCGCTGAAATCAAGGAGATAGACTCGACAGGCATTCATTTTCCCGGTGCCTTGAACAATAAACCGCGGGCTGAGTTATATGGGAAAGTTCTCGCAGCGAGAGCAGAGTATATCAACAAACGTCCCCTGCCCCTTGTTTGTCTATCGATCTGTTCGCCAATATATCTACAGCGCGGCGTCTGCGTTTTACACAGGGCCGGGGGAGGGGGGCCGGGGCGCGGCGGTTATCTCCGCGCGGGAACGCCACCTGTAACGTCGCCCCGGGAGGATAGTTAAACGGATAGTGGGAATCCCGATTTCGACACAGTTTACGGAGGCCCTAATCCCAACATCTGTTATGTCGCCGGGGGGTTTGTAGGGGATGAGAGGGAAAAGGGGCCACTTTCAGCGCCGTTAGCCAGCTTTATTGAGAGAGCGGCAGTTTCTCAACGCTTTTAGGAGGAAGTGTGCTGGTGGAGTCAGGAGTAAAGCACAATGACACTGGTCCTCATATCGATCAGGTGCATTCCCTCAGGTCCTCTGACATTGGATAAGACTGCGCTTGATTGATCTTGCCAAGTGCAAGTGAGCCAACCAAGGGGACCAGAAGGTGAGGTTTGCATTTTTTAGAGTATTACATAGGTTCCAGTACACCAGACAAGCTCAGTAAAGCATTGGAAATATTTGAAAGGAAAACAATGACCTATTTGACCCAGATGTGGGAATGGAATAGTATTGTGTGAAATGAGAGTCCACATCTGTAACTAAAATACGGTCCAATAATGTTACAGGAGAATCAATCCGGATGAGATTCAGGACATTAATTAACTGGTTGTTTTGTCAGTCCAACATTTGCCTTGGTACATGACTGGGATCCGGAAGGTTTGTGGTTCAAGCCCCTGTGTAGCCACGATAAGATCCGCACAGCCGTTGGGCCCTTGAGCAAGGCCCTTAACCCCACATTGCTCGAGAGGGGATCGTCTTGTCCCCCTGCTTAGTCTAATCAGCTGTAAGTCACTTGGGATAAAAGGTAAAAAACAAATTATTATTACAAGTAAAAGGGTGTGACAGTACTTCCTCTTTGATTTGCAGGTAGGAATTTGCCCATGTGCCATGGCAGCCAAACAAACATCTCAGTTTGCATTAAACCACTCAGCACTCTTATCTAATAAAGTGAGATTCCAGCGCATTTATTCTAACGCGATTGCTATTCCAATGTGAGTTGTTTTAAATGTCGTTTTAGTCACGGATTCACCGAGAGTGTGATTTTAATCTCTCTGGCTTTAGGTGTTGCGCTGTAATGTGGTGCTCTCCAGATGTTGGAGGTTCATCTGCTTGCTGCCTCTTGAAGTGGAGCGGGAGATGTATCGCTGCTTTCCATTAGACGAGTCCGCTGAGAACCTTCCCGCTCAAATGTTGTGACAGTCACAGGAGAAAAATGTATCAGTTACCGCTAAACAAGGAAATTAATCTCATTGTGAGCATGCAAGTGTGCCAGTGTCAGTGCGCATTTGTCTGCCTGTGTGTGTGTGTGTGTGTGTGTGTTTGAGTGTGTCCCTGTGTGTTTGAGTGTGCGTGTGTAAGCCTGCGTGAGTGTGTGTCTGTGTGTGGGCAAGGCAAACAATATCCATACATCCATTATCTAAACTGCTTATTCCTGGTCAGGGTTGCAACAGTGCTGGACCCTATCCCAGCATGCACTGGGCGAGAGGCAGGACTTCACCCTGGACAGGCCGCCAATGCATCACAGGGCAGACACACCATGAAGGCAAACAATAATTAAATAAATAAGTCGTACGTGTGTGTGCTCTCTCAGAAATAAAGCGACAGTGGAGGTACACGTCTATTCTTCAAGGACTAAATTTCACCAAAGTGTACCCTGAAAGCGCAGTTATGTTCTCTTTGGGTACAAACGAGTATGTTTTCCAAGCAAAAAAAAGTAAATAAATCTTTGTGTATGAAGCCTGTCAGTTCGCAGTGCCAGCTCACTGTGTTAACCAGCATATTAAAAACGAGCATTCATCAGGAGCCTCTCACTTTAAACACCATTATTCTCCCGCTGGAAGCACCGAGGCTGATCCAGCACGTTTAATACTCACGCAGGCAAACATTTCATTTATTTCATTTCATTTTGGGGAGAATTAAGTGTGAACGATCCTCCATTGTTATGACATTCCACCTTTGCATTGAGTCGTCTGCGTGCGTCTCATAATGGATGGCAGTGCAGAAAACATGCCGGTTATCTCAGATTGTCACAATAAGGAGGTTTTTTTCCTTAAAGGAATGTCACAGAGACTATTGGAGGTGATCTGCAATTCCGCTGCTTTCAGGTGCAATACTACAACACCTCTTTCTTAAGCTAATAATCATGTCAATTTCTTTTTTTGCTAAATGCACAATGTCTACGTATTTAAAGAAAGGTTATGAGAGAAGCAACATATTTACAACATTAAAATGCATGAATATGGGTTATATCTCACACACAACATATGACTTACAGCAGAAATCAATCAAAACCGCTAAGCAATCTTAAAATGGTGATGTATTAATAAAGAAAAACCTTCATTAAATTAAATTAAACCCAATTTGACACAGTATTACAACAAAATGCCAAGCCATCTGAAATTCCCACGAGATAGCTTGGCACTGCTAACTGAATCCTAGGGTTACTTCATGCTAACACAGAGCTGCATTAATCAGTTATTTGAACAGAAGTTTCCCATAAGTGACTTGGCAGTTTTGACTGAATATAGGAGAAAGCCATGTCAGCAATGTCTCAACAATATGACAATTTCAAATGTTTGGATTATTGTATCAAAACAGAGATTCAAAAGGAATGACCACAAATAGGAAACGATAAACGTCCCCCATTTTAACAAACTGTAAGCAGTTCCAAAAACCCACTAAAGAGTCCCATCACTGTGCACAGATGCACCATGGCTATATTCAGAGCATTCAGTGAAGCCAGTTGACAAAGAATCAAAAATATTGTCGCGCCATACGGATTTCATCAGCCATGGCTTCATATCTTCAGCAGGCTAATGGGCTGCCACGAAAGATGGAACTCCACGCCGCAGACATGGCAGAAAACCCACCGCAGCCACCAAGACGGGCCGCGAACACAATTAATCTTCAGATTGGGGAATATCGATAGGGTTTTGGCCACCGATTTGGTAACACATATGCGTATCCATTTCTCTGACAAGGACTAATTACAAGCGGCTCGTGAAATAATAGAGTTGTCTTTAAGTGCTGGGAAACCATTTATTATCGCAACACAACTCACTGGGGAGAGAGGGTTGCATGGTGAAACCGCGGGCGCCATTTTGTTTCTGACCTCTATTTTCTTTCCTTTCTGGCATGGCTGCCTACATTCAGGCCAGGTGTACAGGCACACGGACCTGGAGGTCAGGCTATTCTGCGGCTCAGCATAAAGGTCATCCAACACAGGGCCAGCTGCTAAAGAAATCGCTGACGGAGCTAGCAAACTGACCGCGCTAGCAAACAAACTAGCCCATGAAACAAAAGACAAAAGTATAAAATAAGCCTGCTGCTTTATGAACTGGATGCTCTGAATTCAATCAGCATTTGCCTTCATATGTGATTCAAAATAAAATGCATCTCATTTTTTCATTCACACAGATAATGAGTGCCAAAACGAGTTTGAAAATTAGGCTCGTAATGACAAAAGTCAAACCTGAATCTGCTTGCAAGTCGCTTAAGGACAGTGTTGACTGAAAGCAGGTTGGATAGTGTAAAGCATGGGGCGGCCTGTAGCGTAGTGGTTAGGGTAAATGACAGGGATACGCAAGGTCGGTGGTTCTAATCCCGGTGTAGCTACAATAACATCCTCACAGCCGTTGGGCCCTTGAGCAAGGCCCTTAACCCTGCATTTCTCCAGGGGAGGATTGTCTCCTGCTTAGTCTAATCAACTGTAGGCCGCTCTGGATAAGAGCGTCTGCCAAATGCCAATAATGTAATGTAATGTACCCTTCAGCACATTTACTACAATGTACATGTTTGTGCATTCATGTGTGTCCACATGCGTAAAGGGTGCTCTCAGTTCATTCATACTGTGCTACTTCGAACAGTAAGACTCAGACCGAGGTCAGAGTGCACGCGGAAATATTGTTAAAAATGTTTTGAGCTTACATTGCAGAAATTCTTCCGCAGTTACAGTAGACAGTCCCAGCCTCAGGCTAACAAGAGCTGGAATTCAAGACATAAATATGGGGGGGGGGATTTTATAATACTCTGCAGTGCGGCTTGTGTTTTTTCAAACAATACACATAACTACATCTAAACTGTGCATATGATACTGTTGTAGTAAAAAACCGTAGTAGATTACTCAAGCACATACGTGTGCACTGTATGTGTGTGTGTGTGTGTGTTACCTCAAATACCACAAAACATCAATGCTGCGAAAATACATAAATGCCTTGGACTATACTAATACATGGAGCTTGGAATATGTTATTGCTATCTAATTACTATGTACACATGGGCAAAGATGCAGTAACTAACAGGAGCTGTTTGTAAACGGCGGTAAACCCATCCGCAATATGAAAATAGGGCCTTTTAGCACATAAAACAGATCAGAAGGCTTAATCCCATTGATCTCGGCATCAGTGTGTGTGTGTGTGTGCAGGTACAGTGCGGAGAGTTTTACAGGGAATTTAACAGAAGATTTTCAACCCTTCCTCGTTCCGTACAGCACTCGAATCAACCCGCGCTCAGAATGCAAATCCAGGTAAATCTCCGGTTTTATTTGATGTTCCGCGCTCTGTACTTACATTATCACGAGAAGAACTTGTGCATTTCTGACACCTTCTCCGTGTACTTAAATCAACATCTTACAGACTATTAGCCAAAGCTTTAGGGGACAATAGCTTTTGCTGACAATCCTTGTATTTCCTACGCGCAGGTAAAATTTTGATGTTGAGAAAGAAGAATCTAATCAACAGGAACACGCATCATGACTCCTGACAGTGTATAGGTCACACTTCCTCTTGACAGCCAGAAGAATCGCTTTGAAACGCAGGCTTATATTCCGCACAAATAACAGATGTTTGAGAAGTATACGCATTAATATTCATACACTTCAGGGAGAATAAATGTCTCGTGTCTTCCGAACGCAGGAGGAGCAGCAATTTCCGCAACAGGGAGGCATCAGTCTGTGTTTCCGGAAGATTTGGGACAGTTTGGCTGGAAAGCTGGAATAACACAGAAGCGGCTCCCCAAATCAGCCTGAGCCCATCTTTATCCAGTGACAGCTTAAAAGTGAACAAAGTGACTGAAAAGAACGGGAAATTAAATTATGCTTTTGTCATCACTTTTTTCTGTCTGCGCCCGCGCTCAACCGACAAAGTAGTGGCTTTTGGGAAACCTTGACAGAAAGCGTTCGCCTTAATACACTCATGCCTGTATAACACATCCCCTGATCACTGCTTCACACAGTACCAACACTACACCAAGTGAACAATATGTGTATAATATTAATACACATCCCCAATCACTGCTTCACACAGTACCAACACTACACCAAGTGAACAATATGTGTATAATATTAATACACATCCCCAATCACTGCTTCACACAGTACCAACACTACACCAAGTGAACAATATGTGTATAATATTAATACACATCCCCAATCACTGCTTCACACAGTACCAACACTACACCAAGTGTACAATATGTGTATAATATTAATACACTCATGCCTGTAATACATATACATATGTGAGTATGTGTGAATAACCGTATCGATAAGCACTTTCAAAGGGATCGTAGACTACTGACCACAATGGCATCCATTTAATAATTAATTATACTGTCAATATGTATAGTATATAAAACAAAGGCTACGGAGATGCTTAACCCCTGATGTAAAATCCAGCTTAAAATGCACCGCATAAAATGTTTCAGACACTAGTGTAACAGTTATTCAGATCAATCCATAAACAAATAATGATTTGTTACACAGGAAATAAACATCACAAAAGCCCACGGTTTTGCCTTGCTGCAGACTCTCTCGGTACACCATTCTGTCACAAGAATTGTCAGTTGGGTGAAGCTCGGTACTGTAGCGTTGCCTGTTTTTATGAAACTGCAAAGTGTTCCTGGCTTTTATACACAACCTGCATGAATGAATACAAACTACCTCTCGGTGCATACGGAAATTCAATCACCTGATGGATGAAATGCCTGCTCAGCGAGATCGGCAGTGGAAACTCTAATGCCATCTCAGCTGGGACTTGTGTTTTTATTGAAGACATCCACAGCAGTGAACAAACACGAACAAAACTAAATAATGAACGGGGGGTGGGTGTTTGGGGGGGCGGCGGTGCTTGTGTTTTCTTTTAATCCAACACAGGGAGCAGTTTTAACAATACAAATTGTGTCACGAGCAGGTTTAGTGCGAACGTCTGCGCGGAGAAAAGCCATTCTGCCGGCTTGGTTTACGATCTGTGAAGTGTTCGCTCTGTTTTATGTCCTGGGTCTTTCAAGCAGATAAATTTACACAGAATCAGAGGGAAAATAAGGATGCAAAATAGGCTCAACTACAGGTGCAAAATGTACTCAATCATAGACCAAAGGACTTTTTCGGTCCGGAAGGCGGCCTTGGTCACTTGTAAGTGTGTACGACCGCTTCCCAATCGGGATCAGAACCTACTGAGGGGTTTTGGTAGGTTTGAAGAAAATAATGGATGTTTGTGTGTTTGGAGATGCTCTTCTGCATACCACTATTGTAATGTGTGGTTATTTGCGTTACTGTCACCTTCCTGTCAGCTTTGACCAGTCTGGCCCTTCTCCTCAGACCTCTCTCTCATTAACAAGGCGTTTCTGCCCGCAGAACTGCTGCTCACTGGATGTTTTTGGTTTTTCGTACCATTCTCTTCAAACTCCAGACTGTCTAATCCCAGGAGATCAGCAGTTTCTGAGACACTCAAACCACCCTTGTCTGGCACCAACAATGATTCCACAATCAAAATCACTGAGATCACATTTTTTTCCCCATTCTGATGGTTGATGTGAACATTAACTGAAGCTCCTGGGCCATATCTACATGATTTTATGCATTGCACTGCTGCCACACAACTTTGGCTGATTAGATAATTGCAAGTAGGTGTACAGGTGTTCCTAATAAAGTGCTCAGTGAGGGGGGAGATCACAAAAAATCACAAGCAGGCCACCCCTGACCTGGGGTGGGAGGACACTCTGTCAGTCTCTGGTAGAGAAGGTGTTCAGAAGGCGCTACTTCACCAGCAGGGAAGGTGTGGGCAGTGGAAGCCATAGAAACAGTTGGGCCTTCAGCATTGAACAATTCATTATCTGTGTCAGCTGTAAATGTAAAGCCAATGCCAAAAATATCCATGATGACAGCGGCTTTGTCTCACAGCAATTAAAGCTGTCACAGCCAAATGCACAACCACACAAAGCATTCGTTTTGTACAGGGAACATTGCGCTAAATTACAGCTGTGTTCAGTTCCTTTTTCATTTCAATAACAGCGCTGGGTAATGTAACTATTTTACACAATCTCCTCCCCCTTGTATGAGCAAACATCCCCTAAATACATATTCATGTAGAAAATTACATAGGTATCAACAGCGAAAGACTGCATAGTGTCACTATCGGCACAAAGCGTCAGCTAATTACGACTCTGACCCGCTGTCAGTACTGCGCTCAATTCCCTATCACTTTTTGTGTTGCCGGTTGCCCCCTGTTATGGGATCGCAAAATGAACTGCAATCCCCTGGGTGAATTCGTCCCTCACTGCGGTCCCACGGGCCTGATCTCCGGTGATCGGCCCCCCGGTACTGCAGGCTAGAAAAGCAACGTCTCATTACGCGGGCTACAGGTAGCGACGGTAATGCGAAATAAGTAAATATGTGGATAAATAAATAAATAAGTAATAAATAATCCTCTGAAAGTGCGTGTTATTATTCCCATTCTGTGTCGCCGTGGAGATAGCGAACGCTCAGTTCTGACAGCTAGCGTGTTAATTCTCTAATCCGCCCAAACGGCGGCCGATAAAAGAGCCGGGGAAGAAAGCTGCAGCTTAATCGCGCGCTAATGGTTATGACAAATACCTGTGCCTGTCACAGCAGAGAGGAGGGAACAGCCGGGTACCGGGAGAGGGGGAACGCACAACTTCAAAAACTTGGGACTGTTCTAGCCACGTTCCTCAAATTCAACGTGCCGGTTCAAACCTGCGGGTTCTCAGTGCGAGGCATAAACAGGGAGTTCACTGCACTGTCTGTCTTAACAACTGTTTTAGTCTTGTAATGAGACTTAAAATCTTATTTGTTTCACTTGTTTTAAGTTATTGTTTGGTTGATGGGGCAGCCTGTAGTGTAGCTACATGACTGGGTACCGATAAGATCTACACAGCTGTTGGGCCCTTGAGCAAGGCCCTTAACCCCACATTGCTCCCTGGGTGCTGCACGATGGCTGCCCACTGCTCCTGAGTAACAGAGGACAAATTACCCCATGGGGGTTCAATAAAGTGCATCTTCTATCTTCTTAGAAATGTTGTTACCCCATTGGCAAATTTTGACGTAAGTCAAACCGGCTTGCCTCATTGGCAATACCTTTGTCTTGTTGAGCAAACAAAGTTCAGAGAAACACGTACAGAGGTTGACTGAGGTTGTGCTTCGCGCAGCGGTCGGGGGTGTAAAGGGGAAGGACGACTTTAAGCGCAGAGCGTGACATGGCCGATGTGACGGACGCCTCGCGCTCGGCTAACACCGTGCCAGCCAGGGCACCCAGGCACACAAATCACAATTGTGTGCGTGTCATTTAGCGCGGGCGGCCTAGGGAACAGCTTATTTGGAGAGGACCCTGGGCAGGGCAGTCACTTTGTATCCCCCTAATTGTGATTTATACCCCGGCCATCCCAGCAGCAGTAGGCCCGTTTCAAAGTCCTTGTGCCGCATCGACAAGTGACATATTTTCAATGAAGTGACCTGTACTCCAATGACAATCTGCTTCACCCTCTACGCCCCACGCGCCTTCAAACAGCGCCGTCATTGGCCGCGGAAAGCTAGCCGTCCTCCAAGCACGACAGACGAACTCAAGGTAAAACTCGGGTCTTTATGCTAGAGGTCCATTGAAGAACAGCGGGAGTGCCGCTGTATGAAACCGGAAAAACTGGGACGCGGGATTGTTTGTTCAGCCCCCTTTCATATATTGACAAGATTCTCATTTGCAGCGATTTGTCCTTGGGGTGGAGCTCTGGGATTGAAGTATGAATTCTTACCTTCTGCGTCCTTCTTTCAGGCCGATTTGTAAGCACTGCATATCCTCTATCCTCAAGCAAAATATTGATCACAGAGAGAGAATTATCCACTAATGTTTTATCATACAGTGTAGTTACAGTCTTAACAAAATCTTAATTAAGTCTTAATAAAGCACTAATAAGTCTATTATGCATAACTAAAGTGGATTGTTTGTTGTTAGTCTAGCAAACGGCCATTTTGTGTCTGCCCACCACCAGGTCAGCCCTGTTTAACAGACAGATCAACATGTCTCCAAGTATGAAGCGTCAGAGTGACTTCATGGCAGCAAATTCAAATTTAACCCAGGGCCAGGAGGTGTAATATTAATAATATTCGAGTAATGTATATTACCGGCAGGCGATATGGGGATAAATATGATCTATCAGCTGCCCTGCAGTGATTCCACTGCTCTTTCTGAGAGCCGAGCTGGAATGAATCAGTTTCCCTCAGTGAAGTGAATCATTCAGGTTACCAGTGCCCCCAGAAATCAGAGACACTACAAACCCTCTCTTCCCTTTGATCAAGTCGAGTTCAGGTATTATTTTAGCACAAGAATTTACTGTGTGAAAACTTCAATATGTGTTGAAGGGAAAACAGAAGAGGCAGATACACTGCAGACTGTAGAAGCCATAGTTTATGTGTTATGTTTTAAGAACCTAAGATGATATTCATTTTCGATATTATTGTTGCAATAGACCGTGTTTAAGGACATGCCTGGTTAATGTGGCTGAGGGCAATGCATCATTCAGAATGGTTTAGTTTATTTTTAAGCTCTTTCTGTGACGTTCAAAGCAGAGGAGCGTTTTGATGAGAACACACATTAAACACTCAGTGTTCTCCGCCATAAACAGCTTGCAAATATAAAGGTAAAGAAAAGGTTGTTGAGAATTGAGAGAGGCGCGCACACCTTTGTAGTTCTTATTGAATATAGAATTAAAACACGTTTGAGGAAACCTTTTACAGAGAACTGCAGCACACCACAAATGCACAAAGGAGGGTCGGTGGGCTAGCACAGTCCAAGGTCAGGTTAGCTCTATGCAATAAAGCATATGTACATGTGTGTGCGTATGCGTGAGTGTGTGTGTGACAGAGTGTGTGCGTGTATACATGTGTGTGTGTGTGTGTGACAGAGAGTGTGCATGTGCAAATGTGTGTGTGTGCGTATGCGTGTGTGTTTGTGACAGACAGAGTGTGTGTGTGTGTGTGTGTGTGTAGGTGTGTTTGTGCATTTGTGTATTTGTGTGTAGAATGTGTGTGTGTGTGTGTTTGTTCATCTCCACTTAAAAAGAAACAACCTTGTTTTGACCCTGGCTGAGTGAGTGGAATGGCAGTTTCCTGTAAAAGTTTATCTTAGGGAAATGGAAGATTAACGAGCATATTTTCATTGGAGGATTTTCCCCACATCTTACATATTTAGAGGTGATAAGATGGGAATATTTATTGGGACTTACTTCAGGTCATTTGCTATGTTAATTTTATGAGCTGGATGTTGCTTTTGTCTCTCCGTTGTGTGTTATTCTTCAGGAAACGGTGGGGGGGAGAGGATTTATACACTTTGCATACGCTTTCTCCAAATGATGCACTCAGGCACAATTATTTTGGGCATTCAGGTTGCTTTGGAACATCTAATTTAACTTGCGCTCTGTGAAATTAAGTCTATTATTTCACCATGGAATCAGCATCTGTTTAGTATACCTCTGCTTGTTTGTTTGTGATAACACATCGTTATACGTGACAGATCTCTTATACTAACCTCCTCAAGGCAAAGTAAGCCTGTTTTGATCTTAAGAGAGAACTACAGTGTTGCTCTCTGCTAAGATTCAGTGAAATCGCAAGCATATGTGTGTTAAATATTACAATGCTTGGTGTCTGTATAACTTAATAATCTTGTGCCTTTGCATAATGTGCCGAATGTTTACGTCTGTTTTAAGGCAAACCGAGTAAAATTACACCTCAGGTACTGTATTACTGGTACTATCTAATTTACTTGCACCACAATACAAACTGTATTTATTTACTTTTATAGACAAATAGGTTCCAAGCCATAAGAAAAACTGAAGCCAAATGAAGTTCTATTGATGTTAGTTTTCGCAACATTCCCATGCTATGCTGAAAGTCTGAGTTTTAACCTATGACCTAAGGTTCACTCAAATGTTGGTCAAAATATTGATCACAGGGGGAGAATCATCCACTAATGTTTTATCATACAGTGTAGTAACAGTCTTAACAAAATCTTAGTTAAGTCTTAATAAAGCACTAATAAGTCTATTATGCGTAATTAAAAGATAATTGTTTATAGTTAATCAAAACATCAAGTGTTACTAAAAGTTTTTTCAAGAAGAAAGACAGCAATCAGATGATAACATTTGGCAAGGCTAATAAAATGTGCTGTTGAGATGTGCTGCATGAGACAGCTGTAAGCATACCACAAACTCAGAATCCCAGAGCTGAAATATGTCAACTAAGATTAATATTTTAACAGTTTATTTTTAACCTTTTGATCCCCCCTGACTGTTCTCAAACCAGGGGAGAAGTGCTATACCTCTTTGTTTTTATAGGTAAGAGAAAACTGGAGAAAAAGCAGCAGCTTGTCTGGGTCTCTTTAGTGTTCAGGCCATTAGAGAAAGAGGGGGTGAGGACGCTGAAACCCTGCCCCGTGTCGGCCATCTTGTCTGGGGGGCTGCGACGGCTAACCTGGGCGAAAGGGCGTGGGCGAAACTCAGGGTTCATGGTTTATTCATGTATAATTACAGCAGGCTTTCAAACGGGCCTAAATCACCCCCTCCGACCCCCAGCCCAAAGCGCTGGCCCCATTACCGCCCGTAACGTCTCAAACCCGCCGTCCTCACAGCCAGGGTTTAAGTGCACAGAGCGATCAATACTGATAAATGCTAAAAATGTAGTGCGGAGGAGAGAGGCACATAAATCTGAGGGGTTACGCTTAAAGGGGGAGCAGTGAACCCGGCCCCCCCTCCCCCATGTCCTTTCTCATTTCTCCATCACTGCTGGGGGGGGGGGGGGGGGTAATCGAGTCTGATCAGAGAGAAGCGATGGAAGGCCCAGACTTGATTTACACAAGCTGTTCCTCAACAGAGAGAGAGGGAGAGAGGGTGAGACAGAGAGACAGAGAGAGAGATTGAGTGGGATAGAGAGAGAGATTGAGTGGGGGAGAGAGAGAGAGAGGGAGTGGGAGAGAGAGAGGGGAAGGAGAGGGTAGGGAAAGAGAGAGAAAGATGTAGAGAGAATGAGTGATATACAGGGATCGAGAGAGAGAGACAGAGAGCGAATGAAAGAGACTTAACTTTGACTTTTGATGCTCCTTTATTGAAACATCATTGTCAATTAATTATAATACAAATTTTAAAAAAGAAAGAGAGGAGAGAGACAGCAGATGGTGGAGAGAATGAGAAACACCGAGATAGAGAGATATAGATAGAGTGAAAGAAAGAAAGAGAGATACAGATAGAGAAAGAGAGAGAGCGATACAGTAGAGGGTGGCAGGGAGAGTTAGAAACACAGGGAGAGAGAGAGAAAGAGAGAGGGGGAGAGAGAGGGCTTGCGGGAGAGAGAGTGATAGTGAGAACGAAAGAGAAAAGGGGAGGCTCCTCTCAAGGTCAACTCCAGGTGAACGAGGGGTCACGCGGAGGTCACACGTGCACTCTGCCAAACAGGTCAGCAACGCCCCAGGACTGGTGAAGAAAGGGGGGTGGGGTGGGGGGGCTTCTCCCCCTGTGTGTCAAACACCCACCCTGGTGGGCTTCGGCTCCTGGTGCTGGGGGGTGGGTGCGTGGGGGGGGGAGGGGGGATAAAGAATGTTCTAGATGATTGCGAAAAAACTGCTCTGCTTTCAACCGCTAACTCCTTTTCATGTAAACGTCTCCCCCTGACACTTCTTACACACCCGCTCGCCTATCTCCTGTACATTCTCCTGCCGCGACGACAGCGGAAGAATAAAAAGAGAGAGAGCGAGAAAGAAAAGGAGTGAAAGACCGGGCTCTTGTTGGGGTTGCCGAAAGGTCAGCGGTGACAGGCATGGGGGTTAAACTGCCGACTTAAAATACTGTTCATTACCCTCCGCAGCCTCTCAGTAAATTCGCCTCTTTGTGTCCCAGTCAATGCCATACATCAGCATTCCCCATCTCATAATTTACTGCCGATTGTTGAGTTGTATAGGAGACCTTTTATATGAAGGTAGCATCGATCTTATGCTGATTTTAAATCTCCTGCCAGAATAAGCACACAGACTTTAATAGGTGTTACCATGGTGCGTGTGTATGTGTGTGTGTGTGTGTGTGTGAGAGTGTGTGTGTGTGTGTGATGTGTGTATGTGTACTGTGTGTGGGTATGCTTTGTTTGTCAGTGTTTTGTGTGTGTATGTGTTTTGTGTGTGCGTTTGTGTGTCTGTATGTGCGCGTGTGTGGGTGTGTACATGCATATATGTGCCCATACATTCCAAAGTTCAAACTGCTATTTCCTTAACTTTCGCTATTCCTTAGTTTTCCCTTAACTGGATCTACATTAAATCTATATTAATCCCCTCTCAGCGTGATACAATCTGAGGGCTGCCAGGACTAATAAATGAGCAATGTCTTCCCATCTGATCTGGGTTTATGGTTTAAGTGATGTAAAGTGAGTGGTGTGCATGGTAACACACTTTCACAGGCCCACGTCACACCGGTACACAAGGGGCGAAAAATGCACATGACACAGTTTAACAGAACCTAGCCTGCCCTGTACAAATTAAAACACTACAAAGTAATTAATGCTCCTCAAAACCTGTTCAAAGTTTATTACTTGATTTATATTTGTTCCACTTTGCAGGGGCACAGTCATCCTTTACTTGCGTGCGTTAGATTCAGTGCTGTATGCGTCGAAGTGATTTATTAAATAAATAAACAAATAAATCACCTCTCAGCTAATTTGCCTAATGATATTAGAGATGAGTAACTGTACAAATTGTGCAAAGTACAAGCCACTATTAACCCAGCGCACCTTTCATTTCTGGAGTTCAAAATGTCCATCCATTTTCATTTGAGCAAAACAAAAACATAATTAAAAATTTGACACTTGACACGGATTCCACAAATAAAACACTTTGCTTCTCCGGCGTAATAAAAGAGGGTCAGAATTTCAAGTTCGCCGGTAATATGTCAGGCCAGGGGGAAGAAGAGGGGGGTATGAGGAGGGAGAGGGGGAGAGAGGGAGGGAGGTAGAGAGGAGTGGAAGGGGGTCATCCATTCAGGCCAGGGAGTAGTTTGGTGAGACAAAAGCCGCCTTTGTAAAAAAAAAAATAAAAATACAGAAAAAAAACAATGCTATTAATTATCACAGTGGAAATAGCGAGTGCTTGTTACTTTTTACAAAACATATCATTTTCTTCCTTCGGTCCTGGCTCCCTAGGGGGAGCTGGATATAAATGCAGTGACTTAAATAACAAGGGACTAACATCATTTTCGCAACGAGGCCTGCATAATTTCGTGACCGTGAGTGAGCAGCTGACTTCGACTAAAATGTTTCAGTTCCGCGCATATAGGCGCATAAATAATTCAGAATTAATCCCCGCAGAGAGGACAATGGGAATCGTAAATTATCCGCGCGCAATCCTTAACATTAGAGGCAATGAACCTATAGTAACAAACTAGACGAGTTACTCATTACACGCGTTTCGTAGACACCTTAACCTTTGAATATTAATTTTCCCCGCACCGCAGCGGGGGTGGGGTGGGGGGGGGTTGCTGTGGAGCGCTCCGCTGTTTTCGCCGGCGAAGGCGTGATGCATAAAGTGTGTTTACAACCTGCTCAGCGTGTGTTCCAGCCCAGGGTGTCAGTCGCTCCCGATCTCCAAACACCGTAATCCCCGCACACAGACCCGTTTCTTCCCCTCTCCGTAAAACCACACATTTAAAAGACAAACGGACATGTCGGTGCAAGTAAACCTTTTGATATGGAAATGACGGGATATTAATCTTCCTTTAAAGAACCTGTGCTCAATAAATAAATAAATAAATACAGAAGCTGGACCCTGTTGAGTATGTGCAGATATTTATGGAAATCCACAGTGGTAAAGGTTTTCATCCACAACAGGATTACCATTTACAATAGCGCTATGCCAGTGGTATTCGAGCTGATTTAAACTTTTTTATTTATTTATTTTGCTAGCTGTTACAAACACTGACTATCAATCTATATCAACTGTTTCCATCAGAAACCATCAGCCATTTTGGCTCAAGATTTTCAGGCCCAGTGGGATAAAGGCCCCATACTGAGCACATCAAATGGCTGATAAAGCCTGCATAATATTCAGAAAATACAGATGAAAAATAGACATTCTAATAGAAGAAGAGAAGCTAACTCACACAAAATAGCAGCCGTTCCTGCACGGTGACAGAATGTTTTGAGGACAGGGGAAGGTTAATGTGACCCTTATGGCATACTGAGGGCCACACACAGAGGCTCCCAATGTGCAGGGGTGTCACAACCGCTCCTGAGCAACACTCTGCTCTGTCCAACACACAAGTAGCCTTAAGAGGGCTTTTAAAGGGATCAGTCTGTGGTGGACCGGCCTCCATCTTGTGCTCCATAGATTTGCTCAAGTGTTCACACCTGGAAGGTCACTTCAGGTATTGAGGGGAGAGAAAGAACCATGGAAATGTGTTCAAGGGTCAATTTCACTCACATTGGTACAATGGCCACTTACTAGGTCTTTCAGTGCTACAATGACCCTACCCCCCCACCCCCACTCCCAAATTTTAGAGTTCAAGCTGTTAAGTACACACATTGGGGCGGAGTTGGCAGAAGGGGAGAGGGGTAAGGGGGGCATGGAATATCAAAAAAGTGCAAGATGAAAGTCTGAAATGTACCTCAGGAGCTCTGCATAAAATATAGGTACCCGTGAAAAGTCAATCGAAAAACGTTTATTATAAATCTGCAAAATGTCTGCGGAATTTCAGACGAGACTGAAATATTTCTGAAGAAATGAAAACAGAATTTATCCCTGATAAAAGCACTAATGCAGAAAAAAATATATCACATTTAAAAACGACTTTGAAATATACATGTAAAATAGGAAGCGTGGAGATTTCTCTTCAAGGTAGCCTTACTGCACGTCCACACACAACACCTTCCTAAGGTGTTGGATAAAAAGTCTGTTACATATTCAATCTTTCAAATAGTCTGGTTATTAAGTCTAATAAGCATAATCTGCTCGTTACTGTGTTCCGTGCGGTAGAATGTTGAACTAAGATGTAATTAAGCCTAAAGTCAAAGTATAAGTCTGTGCAGAGCATAGCCATATTCAAATTTACACAGCTATTTTATTTCCACAATTATTTTTAATTATTGTGCAAATTTCAAAGTCATATACCCCTGGTGATATGTATTTATGTCAGCCAATTCTGATTACCGTGCACCACACCATGATATTACAGCACATAATGGTCATGAGATTGAAAGAAAATTTCACAACATTTTTTCCAACATCTACATTTCAGCTTCAGCAAACTATAGCGAGATAATGTATCGCTATTATTATTATTATTTTATTTAGTAACCTTCGTTTCGAACCCAAATTAGAATGTCACTGTCGACAGCAGTCCCCAGGGCAGCTAAACCCTGAAGTGAGCGTTCTCTGCACCTCTGCAGCTTGTTGGAGTGTGTGAGCAGGGCGACACCATTTGTCACACGGATTTTTCCCATTAGAGACAGAATAACGGCACTTCACCTTTTAATTTTTCAAGAGGAGCACCGGGATTATCAGGGGAGACGGGAAGGCTGTTTTATTGCGCTGAATTTCATCACAATAAAAGCTTGTGGGAAAGGTGGAGTAATCGGCTCCCTATAAACGTCTCAATGCAGATTACATGCTTCTTGCCTGGCTAATCCTGGTAATTGATGAACTCCAATGCTGATGATTTTTATACGCAATTTGTTTATTAATTAAGATAACACTTATTTTGGAACCTCAACCAAGTAAACCCAATTATCTGCTCTGTAGGGTGAAAAGGCATATGTTGCTTAATGCATGCCAGAACCTGCTAGTGAATATATTACAATCTTTGTAAAGTTGAATTCATACTCTGTAATACTAAAAATAAAGCCAGTCACACTTGCCTATGTCTGCATTACAGTGTAATTGACTCATTTAAAATATAGGCAGGACCAAAATTTGATTGCAAAGGATTACAATTGCTTATGACTGTTTGTATTTCTTATGATTGCAGAAAAAAGGAAGACATCGTAAGCCTGTGGTTGAAACGAATAGCACTTTTATGCAAATGGTGGATCATTATTGACTAATGTTTATTAAAGTATACGTATGTGCCTGTGCTGTAGCTTACTTTGTGACTGCCTGGGATATAAGTGCAAAGTTGTCAGATAATCAAAGAATAATGCACTACATTAGTACTGACATTAGTATTGACCTCACATTAGTATTGACCTGACATTTGATTCAAGATTTAGTTTTAGCCTGTTTGAATCAGTTTTTTCTTGTTTTTGCTTGTTTTTGTCTGTTTGTGCCTGTTTGTGCCTGTTTGTGCCCGTTTGTGCAAGGGGGCGAATATTTGAGGGGGAGAGCAAGTCGTTTTCAGTTTGCGAACGGCAGGAGATTAGAACGTAAACATTTTTTAAACTGCCCCATTAACAGTTATTTCTTCGGATCAAGAGGTTGATCCGCAGTCTTTAGCTACAACTCAGAGGGGTGGGGGATGGGGAATAGAGTGGATAAGAGAGTGAGGGGGGGAAAAAATGAAATGATTTCCATAAAAAGTATAATAAATAAACCCTTGAAATACAAAGAGTGGCGGATTAGCATGCATTAAGCCGTGATATCTCTCTGGGATATTTGAACATTTCCGATATGTGTGAGAAACAGAAATCAAAAACAGAGAAGAGAGAGAAAGAGAGAGTAGAGGGGGAAAAAAAGTAAATTTGACCTCTGCTCTTCTGGCACAGTGGAGATGTACGAACGGCGATAACACTTTAAAGAAAGCCGCAAAGAAGGCAGAAGAAAGAAGAGAGAGAGAGGAGGAGGGGGAGGAAGGAGAAGAGGAAAAAGGGAGAGATAAAGTGACATTAAAAGCCAGCCTGGAACTGATTGATGCGCTATAATATTTGAAGTGGGCTGAGGGCGGGCTCAGGAGGTCAGAGCGGGGAGCGCACTAATGAGAGCTTTTATGGCACTCCGTTCTGAACGCAGGAGCACCAAGAACGCGCAAAATCAAGATCCAAACACAAAATAACACGCTCCATTTGGCCCGTGAAAGGTGGTCTGAACAAATCTCTGTGATGTATTAGAGCGCCACATGGGTACTCTCCCTCTCTCTCTCTCCCTCTCTCTCTCTCTCTCCCTGTCTCTCTCTCTCTGTCTCTCTCTCTCTGTCTCTCTCCCTCTCTCTCTCTGTCTCTCTCTCTCTCGTCTCTCTCTCTCTCTCTCCCTGTCTCTCTCTCCCTGTGTCTCTCTCTCTCCCTCTCTCTCTCCCTGTCTCTCTGTCTCTCTCTCTCCCTCTCTCTCTGTCTCTCTCTCCCTGTCTCTCTGTCTCTCTCTCTCCCTCTCTCTCTCCCTCTGTCTCACTCTCTCTCCCTCTCTCGCTCTCTCTCCCTGTCTCTCTCTCTCTCTCTCCCTCTGTCTCACTCTCTCCCTCTCTCTCTCCCTCTCCCTGTCTCTCTGTCTCTCTCTCGCTCTCTCTCCCTGTCTCTCTCTCTCTCTCTCTCCCTCTGTCTCACTCTCTCTCCCTCTCTCCCTCTCTCTTGTTGTTGTCGGTAAAGACATTGTTCACCCTCCAGACCCCGGTGGGGTGGAGGGTAGGGGGGTCGGTCTGAGGACGTACTCATCTGCCTGGGCTCAAACCCAACCCGTTTCATCTCCCAAAAAAAAGGAGTGGCAGCCCGGGACAGCCCCTCAGTCCAGCGGGCAGGGGGAGAGCGCGCTGGCTCTGTGCGCGTGTGATTAGAGACAGAGCCGGGTCAGGACACGTGTTTCACCCCGAGATCCGTCTCCCTGACTGCTCACTGCATCTATCACCCTGCCTACGGGAGGCAGGAGGAGCCCAAACTCATCTACCAACACTAATACAAGGCTCACTCCACTCATACCGCATTGTGTGTAATCACACTTAACTACTGTAAATGAGAACACGGAAACTGTTATTCCTGCATTAAATCTTAAGAAAACCCCATCTTATTGCCACACTCCGTATTGTTTCAAAGAAATATTTGTTTTCTGCAATGCACCTACAGTATATTCATTAAAAGCATATAGTAACTCACAAAGTCATATAAACATACACATACAAATATATTATATATTATTCATTATTTTCCTTTTATATCACCAACATATCCACATTTTTTTTCATTTTTTAAATTATTATAAAATTGTAAAATATGTTTGGGATATGTTTTCATCACATGATATTTAGTCATTACCTGGGAACAAGGACACAATGTTTTGTTAAATGCGATTATAATTTTAATACAGCAGACTATAGAGCATCAGATTAGGCATGTTATTTCTCAAAACACAAGAAAAATAACCTCTCTTTTGCTCTCTCTTTCACTCTCTCGCTGTCTTTCTCTCACACTTTTGCTCTCTCACTCTCTCCATCTCTCTGTCTATATCTCTCCCTCTCCTCCCATCTCTCTCTCTCTCTCTCTCTCCTCCCACCGCTCTCTCTCTCGCTCCATGGCGAGTATGAGCTAGAGGTTAAGAAATGTGTATCAAACGCTGAACCGCAGAATCAGAGGCGAACAGCGAGGCACACAGAGCCAGCGCGTTGAGCCCTGCCTGCAGGCTAGCGCAGAGCCGCAGATCGACAGACGCGCATTTCACAGAACCGCAGCCCAGTGCAGCTCCAGCCCTGGGAAGTGGGCTGGGGGAAGCATTTGATGTGGGAACGCCGAGGTCAGACAGAGCAATCTGTGCAGCGCAGAATTACCTCCCCCACAATGGTTCCTTTACTCCATACAGACAGTGTTATGTACACTCCACTGACAAATGGGCCATGAAAACATTGTGTAGCGATAACTACATGTACTAAGGAGCATTTTATTTCACATTGATATGAATATGAATACACCTATGAGATGCTTTTTAAAAATGGATTAAGAGGATCAATAAAGAACAGGTAACCAGACGGTGCTATACTCAGGATAATAGCACCATCTTCTTAAGGTTACCTCAGTTTTCTTCAGATTTTTCTGTTCCTGGAACCACAGAAAAAAATGTGAAAGGTCTAACAGCCGCTAAACTCATTTGAAATGTCATGTCTTATTAGAGGGAAATGGAAGGAAACGGCTTGCACGCTCCCCCGGATGAGTCAATGAATTTGTCAAAATTTTATGATAATTCATTCAATTATTCCTTAGACATTTAAATGACGGTGGGAAAAAAAAAGAGAGAGAGCGCCTTCGAAAGAGATGGATGGAGGAGAGGGAGAGAGGGAGAGAGAGAAAAATCACAATAATCCCGCTCTTGATATTGCACTGCCTCCAGAGGGGTTTTAAAAGCTCTGTATCTCAGTGTGAAGACTGCTAAAAGTTCTCTCTCTCACTCGCAACTTGGCAAACACCCATTCACCCCCTCCTTCATACTGTCCCTTTGCACTCCTAATGAACAAACTCTCTCTAACACACACACACACACACACACACATACACTCAGAGGGAGAGAGGCAGACAGACACACACACACACACTTTGAGCGAGAGAGACCGACACACACACACACACACACACACACTTTGAGGGAGAGGCACACACACACTCTCTCTCTCAGAGGGAGAGAGGTACACACACACACACACACACACACACACACACACACAGACTCTCTCTAAGAGGGAGAGATGCAGACACACACACACACACACACACACATTTTTCCTTCTGGGAGAATGACAATAAAATTGGCCCTCCACAGTTCTCGACCTCCTGACCTTTGACATTGGGCTGTCTCTGTGGGCTGAGCTGCAGCCCTAGGAGCCGGGGAGGCTATCCCCTGTGTGGGGACCCCAGGCAGGGCTCACTGTGGCATGGGTAAGCTCCCCCTCTAGTGTTCACATTTCCTTACACCCAGCACTGAAACTCAACCTCTTTAAGTTTTCCTATTATACACTCTGCGTCCGTACCCAAAATAAAACACCTTTTTACACATCCTTTATCTTATTTTAAGACACAATTTTCGCACATTTCCACCAGTAAACACCAATCGCTCCAGTGCCGCACTCCAGGTCTGAGGAGGTTTTTAATAATTTAAGGATGCATTTATCTTTAACTGCTCAAGACGAGATGCCATCAGTAAAAAGTTAACAGCCTATTGCCTAACGTGCGCAAGCCAACCTCAGTTCCTGGCGCAGATTTACTGAAATTACAAAAAAGAAAAAAAAGACAAAAAAAACAAATGTAAACAGCCATTTTAGAATCGCATAAAGCAGAAAGCTGCGGCTTAACACAGCCGCAGACCGTCTGCTCGTCCTCTGGGTGTCTGAGGCCATTGTGAGGGAGCGTGACTGGGCCCGTTTCATTTCCAAACGCATACATTACATCAGCCAAAGGTCTCCATGCTGTCTGCTTACACAGTGCACTCAGCTGAACGCCGCGGCTCGGATACAACATGACCGCAGCGCGCTGTACCCTGATCTTTCAACGGCCGATATTATATTTTCACATTCTACTTATTTTATTATGTCTACTACTTATTCCAATATATACCCAAATCATAATTCTGTTTAAAAAATATGCCGGTAAATCCAGTGATAAAACATTCGTAAACTTTCATTTGAAAGCATGTGAAATATTTATATTGTGATAGATTGCAGCTGTTTGAAGCTAGTTCATCAATTCTTTTTGACTAAATGTGTTCTCTAAAATGAATGATCCTGCAAAATAACTTGTGACATGTATATGCAATTTTGGATTAAATAAGCTGTACACAAATAGTACTTTGAAAATGTTTCCATGAAATTAAAACTAATTATTCACCGTTCTTTAATATAGATAATTTGAAATGCACAAATGCTGACTTGTGTACACCACTTACTCACAGAAAAGAAACGTAAACATGAAAGGTGTCAAAACAGACCTTAACCAGACCACGACAGTTAGCCTCTTTAAAAAGTTTAACGGCTTTTTATGGCTGTTCCTTAAACACAACCGGGGTAACAGGATTCCCTTAAACTAACAGAGTCTGCTGGACACAAGAAGGAGGACAGAAACTCCTGGCCTGTTGGGACGGTAATTAAACTTTCTCTTCCTAAAATTAGCCGGAATGTTCTCTGGGTCCCCGGAGCTTTGCCGGTGTCGGGAGCGTCGCAAAAGACGAAGGGGAGCACGAAAAACAGAAACAAACCAATAATCTTCTGCTTTGCCTCTTAAATGAGAGGCACTCCAGCCCTAATGTAGACAAGTCATTTTGTACAAGCCACTAAACCCCCGCGGGGGATGGGAGCCTACATCGTGGGCCACTCGTTCCAAAGATCTTTTGCAATCAGTTACACAATGGAGGCCCTCATTTTATGCTGCTACATCATAAAAGTGCTTCTTTTGTTACATTTCCATCCTTAAAAGGGTCTTAATCCTTTTCTTTTCAGGCGAATCTATGGCAAATTCCAGAGGGACATCCCCATTCGCTGTGCGGGCTGGAGTGACCCACTCAGAAAGCAGCGTGCGAAGCTTTGAGCCTTTCTTCCCCTGCCACTCTCCTGAGGACATTAAATCGTACTTTTCATTCCCCTCACCATAGGGGGAAACCCCTTAATGATGACAGAGAAAGAAAAATTCCTCCGCTCCGTCCTATGATACCATTCGGCTGTCAAGCGGGCGTCTCGGCGGACAGAGAATCAAACATGGCTTCCAGCAGGTGGAAGAACGCTGAAGGTCACCGCACGGTGGAGGGGGGAGCGGCAGCACTTGAGAGGGAAGCGCAGGTTCCCACAGCAAATTAAGTCATCTGTGAAAACTTTTAGCTCTTTTTTTATGTAACAGAGCGGGACTTTCATTTAATGAGACTTTTTCTTCTTCTTTTTCTTTTTTGGTAAAAGGAGGTGGGGAGTGGGGCAGCGTTTTTTTCCCCTTTCTTTTTTCTTATTCTTTTCTTTTTTTCTGGATAAGGCCGCGGGCATGCGACTGGCCAGGGCAGCACTTCTTCCGTGTGTGTGTGAGTGTGTGTGCGTGTGTGTGCGTGGGTGCGAAGCCATGCATGCGTGTATTTACACCCCGAAACATCTTATCCTGCACTCTCTCACACCTGACATCACGCTCATATTCTACCATTAAAAAAATATATTTCTCGTGTATTTTTTTGCGGGCGTGAAAAATTGTTCCTTCTTTTTAGTTTTCCCATCTTTCCCTGAGTGTGGCGGTCTCTCGGGGGAGAGCAGATTAATCAAGTTAGAACCGAGCCGCACGCCGGCAGAGCCTGAAGCCCCAGGTCCACCGATGCTCCCCGTGTTCGGTGCCTCAACGAGAACACTGTCGTTATATAAAACACATGTCAATCAAAACTTAAACATCCCCCTTATCGCTTATCTATTCAGCGTCTGTGGTATGCTCCCAAATTTTTCAAATACTCGAACGAATTGATGAATATTTTCAACATGTGTGTTTTCCCCCTGTAATATTTAACACTAAATGATAAATGCCTGGTTAATGCAAAACATTCTTTCACGAGACAGACCTGCAACGCAGGAGATGCTGCCTCTCGGGTTTAAATGGGAGAAGTTGGTTGGAGCATCTGTTTCCATTTGTTTTGTTTGTGCACTTTATCATAGTTACAGACAGAAAAAGAGCCTCAAATGGACAAGATTTAAAGTGTGTCAAGGTACCACATGTTACCATAATCTAATCAAATTTCAAACAGTACCAAAATCGAGCTTGTCCCTGCATTTTACCAATATTCCCTAGAAAGTCTTCAAAATCTTACTATGCAGTCCTCTCTTAAACTTGATTTATAAGCGTCTTTAAACCACAGTTCTACTGAGAAAGTACTCATTTATATTTATGTTGCAGTTTTTAGAATCGTCAATAACCACTGACAGTTAAAATGGCATGCACAACAACAATAACTGCTCATTTTCCAGCACGGGCACACTGACCAAAGAATCATTTCTTCCATCAACTCCCTTCATGAAGCCACACTGTGCGTTAACACGATTAAGACTAATTACTCAGAATAACCACTTTGGTTAACACACATGCAGTAAGTCCATAAATTAACTGTGTGCATAGTTGCTCATTCAGCATAGCGTGTGTATAGCATTTGCCCACACATCCACGTATTAAAATGAATTTTGAATCGTGCATTTGAATCTGTGCCTGTGGTCATTTCACAGTATATATAAAAAAATCAAACACTTTCCTCCCATATAAATCTATGGGGGCGCAGACAGCTAACAGGTGTTGAGAGTGAATGTATTGTTATGTTGCTGGGTTACCTGCGTAGATAACCCAGGTGTAAGGCACATGGTCCGGCCTGGACCTACAGCATGAGCACTTTCCACACAGGAGCTTGGGTAGAGACCTTGTGCTTTTTATTGTTATTATAAAGGCAAAATAAAGGTTTTAGAAATACGCATGGTTTAAAAAGAACATGCATTCAATATGTAATATAGATTATTACATTACTTTATTAAGAATTCACTAGTTTGTTTCATTGTTTCATTGTTTGACATTGTTTCAATCAAAAAATCTCTAACTGATTTAGTTAACTTTTTTCTTGTTGAACTGCTATTTACTGAGGTATTTAAATGTTTTAATATATATTATACATTAATGCATTTTAATAAATATAGTTAAAGCACACTGCTTAAGGCTACAGCAAGCAAGTATCTTAGATGTAACTGTAAATGCAAATGTTTGGCTGAAACTTCCCCATTTCAGTTCTCAAACAGCATACAGTAACAACACGACGGTCCATCACTCACTAAAGTTTGCAGCTCTGTGCAACAATAACAACCTCCAGTAACCAGGGCTGTGGACTGCGGCTCACACCAGGGCCAGTCATAGTGCCAGCCATCACGGTTAATCTCAGGGGAGATGCAGCGCAGGAAGTGGACGGACTGACTGACTGACTGACTGACTGAGACTGACTGACTGACTGCCTGACTGACTGAGACTGACTGACTGACTGACTGAGACTGACTGAGACTGACTGACTGACTGACTGACTGACTAACTGAGACTGACTGACTGAGACTGACTGACTGACTGACTGAGACTGACTGACTGAGACTGACTGACTGACTGACTGACTGTGGCTGGAGCATTCTCTGCGTCAGACATGGCCGCCTCGACACACTCCCGCGTGACACTCATGACAAACCCGGCGCTGGAAATGTGGAACGGGGCAGCGGAACCGGTGCCTGGTGCTTATTACCTCAGTGCTCACCGCAGAGCAGTAGCACAAACAGGCTGGCAGTCTGCCGCGGGGAAAGGGCCCGGATCCAAAACAGATGCGCCAGCACCGAGAACAGGAAATGAGAGCTTAATCCCCCGACCTTTGACCTTCTGCGGCCTTTCGCCTGGCCGGGTCCTTTCAGCCCAGGAGGCTCCCTGAGCCGTCTACCCCGAAGGCCTGACACCTTTTTTTCATTTTATTTATTTTATACTTTCTCCCCCACAACACACCTGGTGTGTGAGCATGTTGAGTTATTCACTGGCGTGTTTATTTTCCACAATTAGTTTAATCGCGATACATATATAACGCCAGATTTCCCTTCCCCTTTTTATTCTCAGCCAATTTATTAAGCAATTAAAATCCGTACATTACGCACCCTTTATGCCGCAGTATCCGGTCGTTTAAGGAGGAAGGAATTATTGCACTGAATGGCATAATAATTATGATAATATTACTCTAATTCTCAGAGTAGTATTTAAATTATATGGTTGGCTGATTGCATGATGAATTAAGTAAGCGTATTCCAGGAACACTTGGAGCGGCACTCCCTCCCTGTTGAAATCACGATAAGTCTTAAACCTGAGGCAGAACTACCCGGCAACGGTCAGCTAGCTGCCTGCTTCATAGCCTCTAATTGGTTCTTTCTGTTCCAAAATGGTCGGCAATTTCCAAATCGCACAATATTAGTGGCTGTAAGAGCCAAAACGCCTTGGTGCTGTGCCAGAGCTTCATTTCCCAAACGGGGGTGCCAAATCAATAGAGGCGTTTTTATGAACGTGGAGCGGAGTTATTCGTGTTTGTTTGTTTGTTGCTATTCCGTAGGTTGTTTAAAACACATTTAGCATGCAGATAGTTTGTACTGCAACTGTCTACGGCATGATATTAAAATTAGAAATAGCTGAAAACAAGGTTATTTGCAAGTAGTACCTTTTTTCTTTCATTTTAAAAAGATGGAAGAGTACTTCTTCCATGTAATATAAGTGTTCGAGTCAGCCAGGTGCTGAATTGTTATTGGGATTGTAGTCATCTGTTATATTCTACAGATTGATCATTCTTCATTTCCTTCCATCCATCATATTTTCTTTTCCAGGAAGTTCTGGAGCATCTGCCAATAGTATGGCAGTTATGGGTGATCTATTTTCAACCACACACTTAAAAAAAATTTTTTTTTTTAAAACTGCCCAGAAAATTTGAACACTTTTAGCTTCAGAAAAAGGTGGACATAACTTTCAGAATTCTTCACACAGATCGGAACACCTGGACATTATACTGTAGATAGAATATACACCTCACTGAGCACTTCACTAGGTACATTCTTATTCTACTTATTCATGCGATTATCTAATCAGCCAATCGTGGCAGCAGTGCAATGCATAAAATCATGCAGATACGGGTGAGGAGCTTCAGGTAATGTTCACATCAACCATCAGAATGGAGGCAAAATGTGAGCCAAGTGACTTTGACTGTGGAATTATTGTTGATGCCAGAATGGTTCCTGGCATCCAGTGAGCAGCAGTTCTGTGGGCAGAAACGCCTTGTTAATATGTTTTGAGGGCTCCTGTCTGAAAGGACCCATGGAACCAAAGTTCAAAACTCAAATTCCCATAGACTCAAAGAGCATCGAGTGCTATTTAAGTTTTGACTCAATTCTGAGATCTGTCCCAGATACTTTGATGTTTTCTATTAGGCAACTAAAATCAGGTCTTGCAGTGAAGCACTGTTTGTCTCCCAATGAGGGAGACAGAGAGCATCAGGAGGCAGGATTACTGAATTAGCTAGATAAGTGCAGAAGTAAAACCTGGAGCAGCTCATAAAACTGGAACACGGACTGAAATAAAAGAGCTGTTCTGGGTTTTACTCAGCTCAGTGCTTCCCTGCTTTGTGAAATACCCCATGACTTCTGAGAAATACATCCATCCATCCATCCATCCATTATCTGAACCCGCTTATCCTGAACAGGGTCACCTGAGAAATACAGAGAGTTGTATTCATATATTTATCATCTATGTGATTCATTAATCACTGACCAGACAGCACAAAGAATCTGGAGCCCTTCAGCAATATGATCATGATGGATAAAACAGCAGCAGGCTACAGGTGTTTGGAGATTCAGGGTGGAGAAGGGCTTGACCCTTTAAAATAGTCAGAGTGTTCACATTGCTCAATCTTTACCATGGGATTTAATGAATAAATAAATGAAAGTTTGACTCCTTCAGTGTATCAATGAACCTAATCTTCAATGGGTTTAAAAGGTTAACCTGTACTTTCATTATATTTAGCCAGATAGCAATTGTGGCTAATTCAGCTTTTAAGAAATCCAGTTAGGGACAGTAGCTAATATCCATCGCACACCATAACTCTTGCAAATGCAATGTGGCATATATGCAATTTTCCATACAGGTTGCCATGGTGTTTTATTTTCCTTCATGGAGCAGTGTTTCATCTGGAACTCATCAAAGTGAGTGAAGCCAGGGGGCATGGGCAGTTTGTGCTATTTGAAGAGGATGGGCTCAACAGGAGTTAGAGAAAAGAAATACACAACAACATAAAAACACAAAATGTAGAAACTCATTTACCCAGAGTTCTTTGCACTTGAGAACAATACAAGCCCCCCATCTTGACTAAGGAGTGTCACATGATGTGCAGACACCAATCACAGACTATATGGGGTTTACAAATTGATCTTAGATTCCTCATCGTGTAAATAATAGAAAATGCCTTGTTCATGAGAGAGGTCAGAGGGGAAGGGCCAGACTTGTCGGTGACTTGTTGAAGGTGACTCAAATAACCAAATTATAGTGGTATGCAGAAGAACATCCCTGGACACACAACACCTTGAAGTGGATGGGTTACAGCAGCAGAAGACCAATAAGTCTAAAAATAAGTTGAATAAAATCCTAATAAAGTGATCACTGAGTGTATATGTTATGCCTGAATTAGCTTTGCAACATCTGTTCTCATTGATGTAAAGGCATCATAAATCTACTGAAGTTTGTGAATATCAACATTGAGCAAAAAATGAGCAAAGAGCATCATGGTGGTTGCCTTTGGTTCGGCTTCATTGGGCACGCTTCCTTTGGTTATAAACATGTCTAAACATGACCAAAAACACACATGTCCAGACTGCTTAACCCCTGGTGATGTACATCTTCCTGTTAGTGCCCTGAACTACATAACAATCATTGTAGCTATAACATTATATATTTCATTTATCGCTGAATGTGAAGATAACTAACCATGCAACGTCAAACCTCATTTTCATAAACGCTTGTCATATTTTAACAAGATGTCTGTATATTCTATTATATAGAGCAACTTATAGTATATATGTTGCGTGAAACCTTTGTGATGTCATCACACTGCACCCATAATACTGCTGGAAAATATGAAATAAGGCTAATATTTATATATAAAGGCAGGTCAAGAAGTTTTTGTGTGTGCATGTGTGCACGTGTATGTATGCGTGTGTGCGTGCGTGTGTGCGTGCTTGCGCATGTGTATGCATGTGTGTGTGTGTGCGTGTAGTGTCATGCAGATGGATCTGTTTTTCAAACTTCGATGTGCAGCACTTCAAGTGATTCTCACATTTATTTCATCTGTGATATCAGAGCGGGCTGTCATCAATATTAAACCTCCATCACTAAAGGTTTCTACTGTGTATGGCACCGTGGGAAAAAAAAACTGCTCAAAAAGGTACAACCCAGGCAAAGGCTATCAAAAAATTTCTTGATTGCAAATGCATTCCTTCTTTGCGATTGGTCAGTATAGCCAAGCCATTACAAAAGCTTAAGAACATTCATGTACAGCACATTGTGATGTCACAAACAGATGTCAGGAATATGCAAGCCTTCTACTCACAAATATGGCAGAAAAGCCAATGATTTCTGGGAAAAGCAGTTTCTTTTAACAAATTAAAAAGCATGTTAACTAAGGGAGGGTGGGGGGGGTGTTCATATTTCCTATCACTTTGAGTTGTAAAGTCCGTGTGCAAAGCACAAGTTTTAAAAGTCAACCCAGATCAAAAAAGGGAGGCATCCACTCTGTTTGCTATCTGGCAGCGGGGAGAGAGAAAGAGGCTCATTGTAGTTCAAATGCTTAAATCTCCTGCACCGCAGAAAAGTCCAACAGAGATGAATCAATCCACATCCACAATGACTTCCTTCATGGGTTTATGTATGGAGAATACACAGACAGAGATCAGACGGCTGAGTAAGAGAGCTAGAGGAGGGAGAGGGAGAGAGAGAGAGTGTGTGTGTGTGTGAGAGAGAGAGAGTGAGAGAAGAGGGAGAGAGTGTGTGTGTGTGAGAGAGAGAGGGAGAGGAGAGGGAGAGAAAGGGAGTGAGAGAGGGAGAGAGTGTGTGAGAGAGAGGGAGAAAGAGAAAGAGAGAGAGGGAGAGTGTGTGTGAGAGAGGGAGAAAGAGAGGGAGTGAGAGTGTGTGTGAGAGAGAGGGAGAAAGAGAGAGGGAGAGTGTGTGTGAAAGATAGAGAGAGAGAGGGAGAAGAGGGAGAGGGAGAAGGGAGTGAGAGAGGAAGAGGGGGAGAGAGAGTGTGTGTGAGAGAGAGAAAGAGAGTGAGTGAGAGAGGGAGAGAGAGTGTGTGTGTGAGAGAGGGAGAGTGTGAGAGAGAGGGAGAGAGAGAGAGGGAGTGAGAGAGCAAGAGAGGGAGTGAGAGAGAGGGAGAGAGAGTGTGTGTGAGAGAAAGGGAGAGTGTGAGAGAGGGAGAGAGAGAGGGAGTGAGAGAGAAAGAGGGAAAGGGAGTGAGAGAAAGAGATATGAAATTGGGACAGGGAATATGCAGCATAATGAGCTAATCATTCTGCTAATGTTCTTATAATGTTCAAATATATACATTAGCGTCTCAATGTCTACAGCCATGACCAAATAAACTCAAACACAGCACAATGTTTGCTCTGGGTGATGGCTGGTCAGACACCAGTATGGGAGAGTCTAATTAATTGAATTTAATGCACATTTGAAGTACACTAGAAGGGTGCAATTGTAAGACGATTCCCATAAAAGAAAATCCAAGGATGAAAGGGGTATTTTTAAATATCGTAAGGTGATTAAACAGCACTGAGCTCACCAGAAAATCATCTGTTAAAATTAGTCGCCTCATACAATTGACTGGATTTAGGAAAGAAAAAAAAAACACATTGGCGAGACCATCTCCATAACTACATTCTGATTGCACAGCATTAGGGACCAAATTAAATTACTGTTAGTTTCCAAAGGCGGTAGCAAGTAAACCATTATTTTTTCCACCCAAGTCAATTACTGTACCAAAGAAGCTTACAGTGCACTTGAGTTTTATTTAGATTATCTTTTGTTTCCTGGTTCTAATACGGTACAAATACAGTTGTAAGGTGAGTACAGATATTAGCTCCCTCTGTACATTTGCGATGAAATTAGCCAGGTGTCACACATTTACTGACACCTCCTGTCTGGTATCGAGGATTGCCATGTCTTGAGTCCTCACGTAACGAGAGGATAATATCACAACTCTCCCCAAGAGGGGAGGGGAGAGGGTTAAACGTTGTTCTACAAATCTTTATTTTAATTAAATCCAAGATACCGCCTCGCTTTGTGACATACACCGTTCCACATTTAACAGACTACAATTATTTTTTTTCCCCAATTTGAACTCGCAAAGTAAATGCAATTATAAGCGCTTCCAATAATAGAAAACAAATAAGCGCAAGATAATCAGCGACGTCTTAAAGCTCTCATGCCCTAAGACAGCGAAACAAGCCGCGGGAATTTAATAATCATATCGCCGTAATGTCGTTTGGCTGCTTTTTTCCTTTTCTTTTTTTTTCCAGTATGACCCCGGCGCGGAGGTTTTTTGTTTTTAAACGTAAAGTGTTTACACGTACGCGGCGCTACAAAGCGCCCCGCTCCGGGTGAGGGCGCGGGGTTTGTGTGGAGGGCGCGGGGGGGGGGGGGGGTTCTGTGCCCATTGTCCGCTCTGTCAGCGGGGAGGGGGGGCCAGCGTTCGGGGACGCGGCCGCGGGGCCGTTAATGCGCCCTGCTCCGGGGGCTCCGCTGTTGTCATGGAGCTGGTGGTGGCGACACGTTTGAAGTGTCACAAGTGTCAGTCTTTATTAGATTCAGAACGATTGTGTAAAAGAGAAAAAAAAATAAAAAGTTAATTAAATAAATAAATTAAAAGCTAAGACTGCCCGGCCAACCAGGTTTTTTAATAGCTAAAGACTTCCACAAAAAAGAAAAAGAAAAAAAACAATAATTTTCTGTGTTGTTGCCTCTGACGTCATGACGTTCCGGTTATTTCCGTGGTGTGCTAATACGTCACCTGTCCCATTTGTCATCACTCATCACCAGGACTAACATAACTCCCACTCCTGATTAAAACGTCTCATAATTTAAGGAAGAGAGGAGACGGATTTATCTTGTGCTAACTAACATTAGTGGCATATTAATAAAGCTGAAAGAAGACATAGTAATTTTCTAGATTGCTCTGAGTAGGCCAGTGCTTTATGTCATCCTTATAAATGGCTAATGCTATGACACCAGCTCAATTTCTGCCCTTTTTCATATGTAGACACGCTAGCTTTGTAGCCATTCAGCCACATACGGCAATCTCTGTAGAGCATGTCCAATTACATACTATGTGCGCAAAGAGTCCTTTCAAAGCTCTGTAATAGTAGGCAATAGTAATGGTAGTACAATACTAGTCATGATGTAGGCCTGTGACATGGGACAGGTGGAGATCATGTCTATGCGCTTGGCCTTCTGTCTGATGGTGGTGCTTAAACAGGGTAGAGTTGTGTTAAGTGCCACTGCCTTGTTTGCATCTCTCCACATCCGAGTGGACGGACTGGGGTCCGAAGCAGAGCCAGGGCGGCAAAGACATCTTAGGATCCCACGGCAAGGGCAAGGGACACGCCATCGACTGACGTTCTCATTTCATCGTTCGCCGACGACGGGGTTTGGGGGGGGAGAAAATATGAAAAGAATAACTAATAAAATTGTCCCTTAATTGCTCCCAGCCAATAGTTCAGAGGACACGGTCTGAGGGGGTGGGGTGAAAAAGTGACCTTTGTGTGTTTGGCTCCCATGCCATAAAACACACGGGGGAAAAAAGCCTTACACGCAAAGACACACAATTACGCCTGGTCAGAACACTGATCGATGGCCGACCCGGCACGGGAAATGCGGAGACGCACGGAGCGAACACGCAGCGAACACGCAGCGAACACGCAGCGAACACGCCGCGAACACGCAGCGAACACGCCACGGCGGGCCGCTGGGCGTGTCTCCTGGAAGACGGAGCGGCGGGCGGGTGACGAAGAGGTTTCTGATTGGGCGTCTCCTCTCGCGCCCGTGTGAAGCCGAAAGCGGCCCCATATGGAGCCGCGTGTGCGTGTCATTACCTCGTTACGGCCTGCCTCCCGGGCTGGAGCCCACACCCCGGCCTCCGCACACAGCCACACAACTGGAATCGTCTAAGGTCAACAGTGCCATAATTACTTTAAAATGTCAGCGTACAATAAAACACAACAGTTCATCTGGCAGAAAGCAAATTAGCTTTGACCACGGCGTAATTACCCTTTCCTGCGGAGGCATTAGAGGAGATCAAATCTCCACCTTCGCTGTTTGAGGAAAGGCCATCGGAGTACACTCCACCTGACAAGGATGCACATTTGCCATTTTGAGGGGTAATTAATTGTCCTTATAATAGAAATTTTTATATTTGACTCTGGAATTGAAAAGTGTAATAACCTGCCAGCTTTATCTTAACCATTTAAAGGCACTGGATTCCCTCTCCTCCCCTCTCTCCCATATCTAATCTTCTCTCTTTTATTTTATTTGACTTTTTAGGGTTTTTTTCATCTTTTATCCCCCACCCCCTCCCACACCAGGGACTGTTCTCTGACAAAGACCACCTCGGTCAGGTGTGTTCTCGACAAAGCCAGACGATTACAGGGTGCGGTTTACTCAACCGAACACACAAGCGTGCGAATAGACCATGATCATCTGCAATCATCACTGTGTGCACATATACAATTACGTCCCCCATCTCCCCAACATCTACAAATCATACGCCTGTGTAGGATTCAGTAACATGCTGTAGATAACAGGTTTCACCGCTGACACCATTTGCACAGTAAAATGTGCAGTGTTAATTCAACTCTGAGAGAGTGCATATGGGTCTACTCTGGACCCGAGCAGCACTGTTACTATTATGTACTCTGTAAGAGTTTATTTAACTCTGGATTTTACTTTATAAAATGGGCAGGACAAATCTCGCAATCCCATCTGATTGGTTCAAAACAGTGATACATTTTCTGAGTTCTAACGCTTGTTTACAGGTCAATTTCAATTATCACTCCACGTCAAAAAGCAGCCATTCGAGCCAAAATGAAAAACCGTTAGATGCAAGATGATGCACGTCAATCAGTCTTGCAACAATGATGCCCTGAATTTTAAAGCAAGCAGGCACACAGAGCATGTGATTCAGAAACTATCCGATGCGGGTCTTGATTTGCAAGAGCAATTTGTGTCTGTAAGCAGGCAGAGAGCTTTAGGGTGACCCAAACTTGGAAAGTTTGTGGACCCGAGAAAACTCAATAAACACCAAAAAGGCATAAACTCTTGTTTGCCCACTCACAGTAGCATGTAAGCTAACTAGCTAGCGAGTTTGGCAGAACAACGTTACAGTTTACTAACGTTGCATAGCAACCGCTTGGCACTATCTGTGAGCAGCAGGAACTATTTTCTTGTAAAGTATTCTTGTAATGAAATTGTTCACAAAAACTTTTTTAATTGGATTGTATCTAGACTATCTATATTATTATGTTTGGTAATCTTGTTATAAAAGCAATAACTCAGTCCAGGACGTGGTATATAGAAATCTTATCACAGCTACGGGGGTTGTGACCCTCTGCTGCACGCCGGTCCGAACATCGCCCCTTAGCTGTGATAAAGTTTCGATATACCACCGTCTGTCGCGAGTTATTGCTTAAGTGTATGGCTCTTTACATTGGTCTGTCAGGGCAGAAGCACGTGGAAATGACACTAAATTAGATTCCCCAAATTTCTTTACCCGATGGAAAAGAAACAAACAAACACTTAATTGAATGCACTGCATGATCATCAAACCATTTAAAATCTATTATCGACATTAGTATACAGACGCCAAGGCATTTGAGATTAGGATGAGGAAATATGCTTTGATTGCTAACTAGGGAAGGAATGCATTGGGCATACACACATGGCAGTAAATATTAGGTTCTGACATATAGAGCAATTTCTGCCTGCAGTTACACCATATGTTGGTCAAACATTATAAAAGGTCCAATTATGTACTGTATGTTGTGCAATCACAATATGTTCCTCATGTAGTTACACATACACCAGAAAGCCCATCCTTAGCCCACCTAGCTTCCTGCTCCAAAGCAAGCCTCTATAGAATTTGTCAGGTGACGCCAAATTTGGAAACCTGGACACCCAGCCACCTGGTTCTTTGAAGACTTTTCCTTTGGTTGGCCTTGGTCCCAATTAGACCATTACCTATACTCAGACTTGAAACAGTTAAAATTTACCTGAACATACAGTTTTGAGAAGCAGTCTTTATCTCCGTAATGGAGCCAGCAGTGTTTCACACTGACACAAAGAGCAGTATAATTAATACAGCTAGGCCACTCCATGTCAAATGAACCATCATCCATACTTTCAGTGATTAAGTCATGATTTTCAAAATCACTTTGTGCCCCACGGTATGTGTGCGGGGACAATGTCTAGGTTTTAGTAAGCGGAATGTACAACTATTGCGTTTGTCATTTTGACAAATGCAAATCACGAGTGTGCACAAAATATCTGTGATCTGCGACGTAACAGTGAAGAAGGGAGCGTGAAAGCTAAGACCACTTTTGAATGCAACCCCCGTCATCCAGAGACACTCAAAAAAACCTCAGTTTCTCTGGTGCCCTTTGGCAACGGTAGCTATGATTCTTCAGACGGCGATAACCGAAATCGCTGGAGAACCCCTCGACCGGAAGATACGGCGCATCGTGCGGCGTGTCGTCCATTACGATCGGCTTCCTGCCATCGAACAACGGCGGAGATAAACCTCAGCGGCTCCGATGGCCAACCTCTGTCCCTCTCCAAAAGACTGATAGGGAGCATTGTCTTGGCCCGAGTTTTATCTCTTTATGTATTAATGCAGATTTCTTTATAAGGAGTAATTACATTCAGCACACAGCGCTCCGCTCTCAGAGCACACAAAAGGGCTGAAATGAGGAAGGTGTGGAAGACCTGTATCCTTTGTTCCCATCGTCTTCAGCGCTAATTAGAAATACTGCAATATCCAATTAGCTAATGTGGGCGCTCTGACCCCCCGCACAATGGAAAACGGTTAAGTGTCAGGTAATTAACATTTCAAAAACTTAATCTCCACCCGACTTTGTTTCACCTCAGTCTTCGATGCGGGAGGAAAGAAATATATATAAAATCGCACGGAATAAGTCTGAATGCCACACGGATGTTTATGAGAAGGGAAACAATCCAAGGTCAACATTTTCTCCAGCAGTGTTATTTTAATTAATAAGGGCTTCAGACATTTTTTTCCCCGTGTTCTGCGGATGATAGAGGTATCATTATGTGATGAGTATAAAAAAATCACAATAAAATACTGTATTATTGGATTTCATTTTGGATCTCTGATTACACAGTATGAAATTAAAGGCTAGGTATTTTCCAGAAGGATTGAAAGAATGGGCTCCTGACATCTCAATGCCCACCACTGGGATCATCGCATTGGATGTTATCTGTGAGTCAGTGAGTCCACAGTAATTCATTTAGAGCATCCTGTTCAACATCATCATCGATCAGACAAAAACAGGATTTACCTAAATATATGAGTCATTCATCTCTCAGGCAGAGGCACAATGGAAGTGTGCACTTCGCTGATTTATAAAGTCTGAAAATGCACTGTAACACACCGCATTTGCACGCACGGTACAGGCAGGAGACACGGCGTAAATACACGGATTTGTCTTCGTTCGCAGGTAGAGCGGGAAGATTAAGACGTGACCCGTTTTCTCCCACAATACCTGGAAGCATCGCGCAGTGGCGTCGGCGAAGGCAGCGGTGAACGCCATTATCGTCGATTCCGCTAAGCCTTGCGTCTCATATAAACGCATAGGTGCCCGCTTTTTTACCGTCAATTATTACTGCAAATTCTGCTCCTTTGTTCCACTCATTTCGGGCACGGCGATTAAGCGGGAGAAAGCTTTAAGAAGCGGAGCGAAATTGCGGCCTGGAAGCCAGGCTTTCCGAGCGCTGAATGGCGGGATTACCGCGGACAGGCTTGCCGCCCGGAGGAGCGGTTCGCAGGTAGCCAGCTACATCTCTGCTCCAGCGCTTTGTAGCCTCGTCAAATTACCGCTGTGTCGACTTGTCAGCGAAGCCCCTGCGCTGGCAAGAGCAGCCATGATTAGTCATAATGAATTATATATTCAGGAGAGCGTTCTCTACCCCCCACCCCCAACCCCGGCGCATTCATATTTGGTGACAAGAAGATACGGATGTGAGCAAACGGGATTACTGCAGCGCTTCTGCTGTCATACAGACCTGAGGATTGTAATTCGTACGCCTGTCTGACGGCTTGGCACGATGTTAACGCGCCTCTTGCTCGCGCCGGAGATCACGTTGAGATCCGAACTCAAGGAGGCCACTTGAGAGAGATGCCACGGGAGATATCGAACCCTCTCCGCCACTTTCTACTGGGGAGGAACTGTTGAGTTTTGGGAAGGTGATGTTCATGAAAACATTCAAGAGGAAGCCAAATACGGAGGCTGTACTTGCCATGATATACAGCTGTATCTCTCACTCTCACACACACACACACACACACCATCTCTCTCTGTCTCTCACTCACTCGCTCAAACCCACTCACTCTCTCTCTCTCTCTCTCATCCTCTCTAGTCTACACTGTTCTCTGGATGACATCTATCTAGCAGTCAGAAGATCACAATCCTGTTCATTAATTTTATCTTGAACATAAACTTTTAATATGCATACCATCAGTGTACGGGACTTCCAGTGTCGCTTAAACGACTGCAACCTGTAATTACTGTTCCAGCACTTGATTATAATAATCTGATTGCAATTATTCAGTGGTTTTAAATACAAGCCCCGAGCTACATAACAATAATTCAAGTGCAGTGGTGGGGAACGTGTTTCTGTTTGGCTGTAAAACGCCGGGCCTAATCCGCTCAGACTGAGGGGATCCCAGCTCAGAAACGCTCCTGTAATTGAGCCACATTTACGCAGTGGAGTAGAATAACTTCAGCCAGGATGTGAATTTAATTAACGCCCAGGCGCTTCAGGAGTCAGTACGGATCACGAGCCTAACCCCCTGAACGGTAAACACACAGAAGCGTTCAGGAGCGTCCGGTCACAAGCCACTCAACCTGTAGCCCTCTCGCTTAATGGGCCACAAGCCCCCAGATGATCTGTCGAGCTTTAAAGGCCAAAGAACGCACTGGGGCTGTAATCGCTGTAGAACGGCTAAAAGCACGCAGAAAGTTAATCAGGCTATATGTACAGTCACAGGGTTTGTATGGCTGAATAGAGATATTTTTCTTGTATAAAGGAAACATGGCTGGGCAAGGCAGTTACAACAAGTTGTTTACCATGTACAATATACACCGATGGGCCAAAACATCATGACCACTCCAAGATGAAGCAAATAACATTTATTATCTCTTAACAACAGTGCATGTGAAGGTCTGGGATATACTAGAACAGTTGGTTCTCATAGTCGACGTGTTGGATGTGGGAGAAATGGGCAGGCGCAAAGACCTGAGCGACTCTGACAAGGGCCAAAGCGTTATGACGACTGGGTTGGAGCATCTCCGAAACGGCAAGGCTTGTGGGGTGCTCCCGGCCAGCAGTGGGGAGTACCTACCAACAGTGGTCTGAGGAGGGACCAACGACAGACCAGCTGAAGGGTGTTGGGTGCCCAAAGCTCATCGGTGTGCAATGAAGGGCAAGGAAGGCCACCCCGTCTGGTCTGCAGACTCTCTAAGAGAAATACAGCTGTGGTATTGTTACCTAACCCATGAGAAAAAAATTAATAGTATGCTGAAGTATACTGGAAGTATACTATTTTATACTTCAGAATACTTGAAGCATAATTCAAGGTAATATAATTATGCTTCCAAGTATACTACTCGTTCACATGGGTAACACTGATCTTCCCGGGGCTCACTGTGTCTGAGGGGCTGGGGGGGGGGGCTTGGAGGAAGGCAGGATCCTGTTCTCCCACCAATCAGATCATTCATCACCTTTAATTGGTGCAGCGATGGCTCAGTTTGTGGCGCTCCTTAGGAAGGAGTTCATTACCCATCCTTTTACATTTTTAAGCCTCTTCCCTGATTTATGCCACAGTTTTGCTGCGCATTATGGGAGCTGTAACCAGCCCCCAGAGCCAAATCTCTTTAAAAATGACCAATAATGGGGCAAAGTGATGGCTGAGACACGTTCACACATTTATTTTATTTATTTATTTTTTACAGTATTGCACTTTTCAACAGAGCAACAGTGAAATTGCTTTCATTGAAATAAACTCATTTCCCCCTAACCGTAACAGGACTGGAATCAAATTTTTATGAATAAAATGCACACACAATTTGATACCCCTGGCCAGATTGCAGGATTGGCCAAGGGCAACGGTGACTCAAATCTATCCCTCAAATCCAAATCCAGCCCTGGTTTTCTTGAGTCCCAAGTAATTAACTGAACAAATAGTGCTACTGATTGACCGGACAGTCTTCACACCCGAGTGCCAGGTAAAGGGAGGGTGGAGAACCAGCAGGACCTGGAGGACTGTGATTTGAATAACAGGGGCCCACATCTCAGGCCAAGCTTCCCTCCTCTCCCCACAATCCCTCTCTGAAATTAGTCCCTGACACAGAAGTCGGGGGGGCTGAACTCCCTCCCAATGTTCTTTTACAAAAAAGTGAGAAGCAAACAAACTTCATAAGGCTTAATCACATTAGCCAAAGCACAAACCAAGGGATGAACACCCCTCCTAATCCAAAATGGCTCCATTACCTGCAAGCATCAACGTAATCCTGAGAAGTGGAAGGGTACAAGAGCGAATCAAACAGGAAAGATTTGTAACCGAATTACACATCATCCCCAGGCTAATTAGCCGGGCATAATGGCAGAACACCCAGGTACTGCATTGAAGGCATCTTATTAGCCGCCCGGTGTCATGTGACGCAGGCCTGGGCCCATCCAGACACCTGGACATTTCTATAGCCGGCTTAGGTGACATGCTGTGACCAGGGCCGGATTACGGCCCACTCAAAGGGACATTTGTTCCTCCTCTGCGTATGGTGTATCGCCACGGCGATGCTCTGTCGCCAGCGAAACCATTCAGTGTCGCCGCGGAAATGCTTTGGCCAATCGTCTCTACACGTCCGTTGTCACACATGGACACACACATACAAGCGCACCATGTGTGGATTCTCACATGCACAATTTCACACACATGAGGACACACACACACACACACAAACACACACATACACATACAGACATAAGCACGCACAAACACACACACAGAAGCACACACATACACAAACACACACATGTACACGCACACACAAACACATGCACACATGCAAACACACGCACTCACACACAAACACACACAAACACACACATGAACCCACACAAACGTAGACACACACACACACATACACACACACACTCAGATGCTGCCACGCTCCTTATGAATTTTCCCATTTTTCAGCTTCACCGCATGCCAAACACTAATTTCAAGATAAGAAAACAAAGCTGAAAAGTCTTTCTACAACAAAGGATTTAAACAGAAAAATAAACACAAATCACACAGCAGCCTCATTTCTGCCAGAGAGCAGAGGGCTTGGACAGGGAACGGGGAAGGGGAAGGGGGGGTTTGGAGGGGGAGGGGGTCCGGGTTGGTCAAATGGATCCTGCAGCTTGATAATCTGCTCTTTCAAGTGAACTCGTTTTTTTACCATGGGTTGCTTTTTCCCTCTCTCCCCCCGCTCCATCCCCCTCTTTCTGAACTTCGCTGAGCAAACTTATTTTCCCCCTCCTGCCGTAAGAAATTTATCACAATCAAAAGCCAGGATCAAAAGCAGAGAGAGGTCCTGGAGGTGGGCCAAGCTCCTTCGGACCAGCTGGGCCATGGCAAACACTGGCTGATGGAGGCTCCTCTCCCTCCCTCCCTCCCTCTCTCCGTCTCCCTCCCTCTGTAATTCCACGCAACATGAGGCCAGCCTCTCCTACAACCGCAGAACAGATTAGCCGCTGAACTCTGACCGTGTCTCTGCACTCCCGGGTTTAAATTCCAGCTATCTTTCACCCTGACAACACGCTTTTAAACAGCCTCCCACCTAGGCTGCCTGCAGCTGCTTCATGACAATGGGCTCCCGCTCCTCGTCCCTCTTTCCTATTTTAATTTCTACATTTCGTTCATTTGTAACTGGGAAGCAGGCAGCCTTATTGATTAAAACAGCATTAGTCTGAAGCAATACAGTGTAGTCGGTAAGTATTTGGACAGTGACGCATTCTTTGATGTTTTCACTCTGTACTCCAGCAAACAGACAGTGGAAATAGGACAATCTCGGTTGATAGTCGTTGTTGTATTTCTGGCAAGACCAAAGAAATGTGTCACTGTCCAAATACTTACGGACTGCACTGTATATGGTGCAGCTCAGGTGGTAACCTGATCCATGTAATAAAAATGCTTTATGTAACACATTGCGTATTTTAACAATGGGCAAACTGTAGAATTCCTGTTATAAATTGAAATGTAGACCCCCCTCTCTCCCACCCACCTTCCACCTTTCTTCCGTTCCAAAGCACCCACATTCCTGATTTGTGTTCCACTAAATTGCTGCTGAAAAGGACATTGTCACGTTACCGCCATGAAAAATGTACCGTCTGGTCCCGTCTGGTCTTAGGAAGGTGGAAAGTGAAGAAAAATTGATTATCTGGATATGACTCCAGCAATTCCAGCAATATTTGGTCGTATAGTGTAAAACCGCATGAAAACGCATGAGTAAAGTACATGGTGACAGAGTTGCAGACCGTTAGAAGATAATAGCTAGCAGTGGCACCAAACAGGTTTCACATCAAAAGTTCTCTCGTCTAAGATCTGAGCTGGGTGCCGTTCTTAGTCCCTTAGCTTAATTTAGCGCATAAGATTATTTGCACACTACATTTCACTGAGAGGATTACCGAGCTCAGAAGTGGTCTCATCGTGGCCGTCTTCCTTCAGCCTTCAGTCCGACTGAGGTGAGACTGGGGTTTTTCGCTTGACTAATTCCTTTTTTTATTTTTAAGATTTGATAATGGGGAGATTTTATGGGACAGGGTGTGGGCAACTCTCACCCCATGTAGAAATCCCCCCCAATGCGGCCAGGGCTTTGATTCCCCACCATGACTCTTTCTGTACTGCAGGGAGGGCCAGTGTGCAGTGACACCTGGACTAAATAATGAACTAACCACGTTCTTCAATCAAGACCTTGACAAGTAGAATCAGGTATGAGGTATGGTTGAACAAAATTCTACACCCACACCGGCCCTTTCGGATAAGATTGGACAGGCCTGCTGTACTGTGATCACATCTCTATCTATAGCCCTCTCTGTTTTTCCCCATCTGAATAAAGTGAAAAATACAGACTGAAAAGATTTGATAACAACAACTTTGGGAGCTAGACACCACAAACATTTTTACATCTGTGTCCCATTGTTTCTACTGAAGGTTTGTGTTTTTTGGACTTTTTATTTTTATTTATTTTTTTATACACACATGAGCATTGCCGAACAAAAGCAGAAACTCATCCACTGCCCTGTCACTCCGACTTACATCCTGGAACATCTTTCTCCAAACTGTGTGTGCTTTTCTCTTCTTCTTAAACCAAACCCCCTGAAATCAGAAACGAAGTGGTACCGAGCGTCCCGTTCCAAACTCCCCGCCCTGTCACGCACCGCGGCGTTCTCTCTTCACCGCCTTTGTGGGAGAGTCCATGTTTGATTTCAGAAATGAGACGTACTACGGAAACACCGAAACACTTGTTTATGGTGAACTCTGCCACCCCCTCCACAGCAAAGCCTGCCTCACATCTCCTGCAGAGCAGGAATACCCTGAGTAATAAACGTTTGTTTTCTGGGAAGACGCTGTTTTGAGCGTAGACGCGGTCGCTCTCCAATAAGCCTCGACGAACACCTGCCCGAGCGGCCTGCAACGCTTCGCCGTGCCGCAGAGCTTTCCACAGCTCAGCCAGCCGCAGTCCCACAGGACGGACGCCATATCTATCATACCTTCAGCTGCATCTAGAAACCGCCCTGACAATGGCGGTAATTAATTTAGCCGTTGGCGTCAGGGTAACCGGGAGCCGGCTGCGTGAGGACAGCCGGCGCTCCCAGACCCATCGGAACACGACGGTGTCACCGGGACTCACGGCGTTAATTAGAGCTTCATTAAACGCCTGTCACCGCGAGCGGGGCTAAGTGACGCTTTATAGCGTCTGATGCGTGCATTAGGCCGATGTCTATCACTGACACAAAGCATTACTCCCTTTTCTTTGGCCGGGCTCGCAAAATGGCTTCCATTTGTTTTGGGGCACGGGCTAGCAGTCCTGCATTAAGCTTCGCACATACATTTCAGGAAACCGTTATCGCTGGATTATGTGCCCGTCTACGCGTGACGTTATGGTGACAGATTCTCTTTGTTTGGCCAATGTGTTCCGTCACTTCTTCCAATACCGGGGTGAAGGTTGAGCATTTATTGTAATGTAATGGCACATCTATTGTATAATATTTCACCTTGCCTTGGTAAAGAGGAAGGCTTGGTAGCATTGTTGAACACATTATGGATTTATGGATTATTTAGACTGAATGGACAACAATGGACCCAGTGCATTTATAGAGCATATATCGTAAGTGAACACGTTTGTGCTTTTTCAGCAGGATGAAAAAGGGGGAGAGGGAGAAAGAGAGAGGGAGAAGGGTGAAAGGACTCAGCATCAATGGATAAAGTGCATTCCCCTTTGAAATAAACAGTGTGCAAAAAAAAAAAAAAAAGAGAAAAAAGATGGAGCCTTGGAATCAAAGCCAGGCCTTCAAGGGCCTGCACTTGCCAATTGAATTCCCTGGAATAGGTTCTTATCCAAGGAGAAAGAGCGATGGAGGGAGGGAGACAGAGAGAGAGAGAACGAGAGAGAAGAGTTCTGAAGGGCTGCATCAGCGCGGGGCGAAACTGCCCCCTTTTCTTCTGTGGGCGGAGTTTGCAGCTCCAACACTCAATTGACCTGTTTCCAAATAATCTACAGAAAAAAACTGAAGCTTAACTCCTCCAACAAGAGCAGTTTTCACAGTCAGCCACACAAAGACGGGGACCGGGCAGAAAAGATGAGAGGGCCTGGCCGCTTTGTGCTGGCCCACTCAAATCTTATTTCCAATTCACTAAATGTGTTATTTGACTTGGCAAGTGAGCTGGTATGTGTAGTCCGTCTGCGGGGAGTCTAATCGGGGGAATGCCAAGTTCACAGCAGAACCTCAGAGAGGTATTAGCCCCGGCGACTGACCTTAAGCAAAGTGGGTGGTTCGGTCCACACACACACACACACACAAAAAAACCGTGAATAGCATTAACCTCTGCTTGAAGTTCAGCCCAATTTCAAATCGCCTTTCGTGCACAAATCCAACACTGGGGGGGGAGAGGGGGGTGGGGGAGGGAGGGAGGGGCATTTTTGAAAGAAGTAAAAGAAGAATTGATTGAAGTCGTGAAAGCTGCTCCTAGCATAGGCCGGGCTTACACAGCTACTGCTGGAGAGATTTTTGTCAGCTAAATCCAACCTGCAGGAATGGAAAATATTTCCCTGTTTGCTTTTTTTTTTTTTAAACCGTTAACAAAATTGAATGTCATAAGAACAGGCCCTCTAAGAGTAATCTAAAATCCAAGAGGGGGGGAAATGTCAGAGTAAAGTTATTGCATAAGTGGAAAAATCTAATAGAATATTTCACAAGGAGTGACAAGCTAAAACTGCAAAACAACTATGCTGGTTATCTTAAATAAATCCACTTTCTCGAACCTGTCGAGGCCCACCGTGCTGAATACTGGATTTCAGTAGGGGAGGGATAACCAAAATAATAAATATGGTATTCCAAAAATGCATGATTATGAAGTAAAGTGGTATGAATAACTTAAAAGAGTAATTAGGAAATGCACGTCACATCACATCACCAAGACAAATACTTCCTTACAAAGGCAAAATGGAACAGTGGACAGTGTTCTCATAATGTCATGACCTTGACATATTTCAAAGAAATCCATCATGACAGTGGACTGTCACTTGTCTTTTAAAGAACATGATAGCATTGCTGGGACTTTTTTGTGGCTGGCATGGTTGTTAAAAGCTCTATTTTTCCACAGCGCTAAAATATGAGTCTTCTTCCACCGGCCTGACCTCATACCTCTTGATTGCGCAGAGAAAGAGCATGTTAAAGTAATCGCCCTCTCCCTCCGTGTGAGAAACCGTGTTAAAGTAATCGCTCTCTCCCTCCGTGTGAGAACCGTCCAGACCTCCGGAGACTCTTCCCACGGAACGACGACAGGAAAATCCCCCCCCGTCTGTAAAATGGCTGCCTGACGTCACCATGGCAGCGGAAGAGGCAGAATGAATTGGCCTGGAGGCGGCCTAAAAGGCTTATATTATTGTAAACTTTAGGAAACTCTGGGATTGATGAACCTCCTTGCGGCTGCGGTCTGAAGCGGGGGAGGCGCTACATGGTGACACAGGGGCCAAAGATTCATCCTTTTTTCTGTCTCAGGGAGAAAAAATGGCGTGACTGGCAGAGTCTCAGGGGTCAGGGCTTGTAAAGCTGGGAGAACTCTGGGCGTTTTTGGCAGCCGCACTCTGTGTGGCTTTTGAAGAGGGATCGGCTTAAAAGGTACCGCAGCCTACGGGGAATGGCCATTTCCTCTTCCCCGCTATAATACAAACCCCACTTCTACTTTGTTGTTTGTTTTATTTTAAACAGTTTATCTTTGATGGAAAATATATTACTAAGTGTGGTATGCAAACAGCCACATAATTTGCAGAAGAATGTATTACTTCCTGAAGCTACACTTACCATATTATTCTCACAGAGCTACGTAATCACAACTGATACATCCACAAAAAATTCTATGTCCACGGCACACATGCCAACATGTGCGCACGCACGCACGCACGCAGAGGGCGACATGGCTCAGGCAGTAAGAGCAGTCATCTGGCAGTAAGGAGGGTTGCTGGTTCGATCCCCCGCCCGGGCTGTGTCAAAGTGTCCCTGAGCAAGACACCTAACCCCCAAATGCTCCTGACCAGCTGGTCGGTGCCTTGCAAGGCAGCCAATCGCCGTCGGTGTGTGAGTGTGTGTATGAATGGGTGAATGAGAAGCATCAATTGTACAGCGCTTTGGATAAAGGCGCGATATAAATGCCAACCATTTACCATTTACACACACACACACGTAGAGTAGTTTATTCAGAGATTTTTGGAATTCAAGGGATAAACTCTGAAGACTGCCAAAATGTAAAACAAAGTTACACATTCAATGAAAATAATTCATTTAATCACCACATGTTCCCCCCGCACACAACAAACACACACAACAGACACACACACAACAGACACACATACACAAGACACACACACACACACAGATATGGGTAAAATGAGCAGCTATGGGAACAGCACACTGTAGATCCCGTAGATAAGCTTCCCAGCTGAGCTCACTTCCCAAAGAAAACTTAGCTGGAAAGCTGGAGATTTCCATCTCGGGCTGAAAAGCCCTGTAACAGCTGTATCCCATCCACATATCCTGGTAATCAAGAGTTTCTTGGCACCGGTGATTACAGAAACCCAGATGATCTCCTAATGCATGCATTTAAACATCATGTAAGATTCCCTTCATCGAACCCTGGAAATGGCATCAGCCTTCAGCAGGAAATCACTCAAAACAAATATGTAAATCCTGAAGGGGGGAGAAGGGAAAAGAACAGGCTATACAGAGGTTTATGTGCCGTACGTTCAGTGGAAAATACGCTTCCAAGACGGATGAGTACATTCGGCATTTTTCACTTTCGGCAAATAGAGCGATGTGAAATAAAAACGATTTATCCGTTTACAGAAACGCGAGTGAAAGAGAAATCCTCAGACAAATCGATGCTTGGAAACACAAGGCGTGCGTCAGATCTGAAAGCAAAGACAAGGGAACGCAAGATGAGCGCAGAATAAACATCTCAAACCTGAACAATACATCCCCGGAGGATGATCATAAAAAACTCTCCCGGTAAACTAACCCCAATTCATTCGACAGGGAAAAAAAAAGTTCCCGCTGAAACATTAATAAGGAGACGTGGTATGCGATCATGTCTCACTGTACAGTTCACGAGGTAATGTGTCTTTTTTAATGCCGGAGTTCATCGTTCCTGGAGAGGGAGGGAGCGGTTGCAACAAAGGAATGACTAACGCTCGCTGTCAGCGAAGATGTGATTTCAGTGACCTTTGACCTTCCCCAGAGCACTGGGAGTTACTGTACCTGAAGCTCACAAACAGGGGTCACTGTGCTGCCCGTTGCATTCTGGGAGATCACATTAGTGCACACAAACCAAGAGCAGGCGAGCTGAGGGCCAGGAAGGTCCTTTCCTGCGGGTTTATTGTTCTGTTTGAAAGAAACTTTCTTGAGAATTTGCACACACTTGTGGAGGGAGGGTGGTTAGTACAGTATGGTCAGCAGAAGCTCTTCTTTCTACCAACCTATGGTTAGATTCCACCCCTGAGCAGGCCAGTGTTCCTTGTGTAACTGGCCAAAGTGCTTCTAGGGAGACAGTGTTCCAGTTCTCAGTGTATTCTTCGCCATCTGCAAGAGCGCCCCCTGTGGTGGATCAGGTGCCTGCAGTAAGTGCACAGTAAGTGCTACAGTGCTGTGGCACCATGAGTGCAGAATTTCCTGACTGAGGCTTTAGCTTAGCATTCCAAATCGTGAAAAAAAACTGATGTAAAAATATTAGAAATAAAGACATAATTCCAGCACCAGAGCTGTAGCAGACAAAAGGATGCTTACTGAAAATTGAGTGTGTACCTGCCAGACAGCCGAGTTGTGTTTCAGCGTACTGCACGGTAAAACGTTCCTGCCTGTCTTTAGAGTCGTCTGTGGAAGAAGTTTGATCTGAGCGCTGAGCTGTGCAGTGCCGTTATGAGAGCGCACTCCATTTGAATGAGTTCCCATGACAATGGTGTGACGGGCGGGGCCATTCTGACGGGCTGTCTGAGGACAGGAGATGTCTCCTGAGGAATGGGGGCCGTGGCAGCTTCTGCGGCCTGGCCTGCATGTGAGTGTGTGTGTATGTGTGTGTGGGAGTGTGTGTGTGTGTGTGTGTGTGTGTGTATATGTGTGGGAGTGTGTGTGTGTGTGTGTGTGTGTGTGTGTATGTGTGTGTGGGAGTGTGTGTGTGTGTGTATATGTGTGTGGGAGTGTGTGTGTGTGCATATGTGTGTGTGTGTGTGTGTGTGTGTGTATGTGTGTGGGAGTGTGTGTGTGTGTGTATGTGTATATGTGTGTGTGTATGTGTGTGGGAGTGTGTGTGTGTATGTGTGTGTATATGTGTGTGTGTATGTGTATGTGTGTGTGGGAGTGTGTGTGTGTGTGTATATGTGTGTGGGAGTGTGTGTGTGTGTGTATATGTGTGTGGGAGTGTGTGTGTGTGTGTATATGTGTGTGGGAGTGTGTGTGTGTGTGTGTGTGTGGGTGTATATGTGTGTGGGAGTGAGTGTGTGTGTGTGTGTATGTGTGTGGGAGTGTGTGTGTGTGTATATGTGTATGTGTGTATGGGTGAGTGTGTGTATACAGTATGTGTGCGGTGGGGGGGGGGGGGGGGGGGGCAGCACACGCTGAAAGCTGGTGAGATGTTAGGCTCCAGGGAAACGGGGGTGTCAGAGTACAGGGGGTGTCAGAGTACAGGGTGTCGAGGGTTGGGGGGGGGGGGGCACAGGGGTGCCGAGGGACCGAATGTCAGGGTTCCAAGGGTGGTCTGGGGAGAGTAACCCTCCCCTTGCATCATGTGGTTGCATATTAATTAATCAACAAACAATAGACAGGGCAGGGGAGGGGGGGGTGAAACAGAAAAGCACACATGATGTACGCTGACAACCCCTGACAGGAGCTGTAACCCGCACCCTCAGACCGCCGTAGCCGGGCTGGGAGACGAGCCCTCCAGCTGCCGCCCGTCAGCGGGAAACAGCGGCAGCGCTGCCATGCTGACGCGCGGCAGACAGACAGCCCGCCCTGGAGACCGCACCGCGCCGCTCCGCACCGCTCCGCGCGCCTCCTACCCACTCCGCCGCGCACGGCAATCTGTTTCCTATATTACTCTCCGCTATCGCTGCTCTACGCGCTATAAAACAGCAATTGAGCAGGAAATTAAGTTAGGGGATCAGTATTTGGCAGGAGAGAACGGTCTGCGGTCGGCCGCCGCGTACAAGGACCATTAAATATCGCGCGGGTTTCTTGATAAATTTCCGTCTCCACTTCCTTCCTGCTCCTTTTCCCCCGGTTGGAGAGGATGGGGAAACGTGTCCTAATGGGTGTTTAAACAGCTCGGAACGCCTCGGCAGGGGATTCGCGTTCCTGTGACGGGGAATGCTAGCGTGGGGGGGGGGGGTTTTAAACGTTCCGGCGAAACGCGGAAAGTTTTTTCCTCGCATCGCCCGGCGCTCTCTCTCCTCCGCCTCTCTCTCTGCGCGAACAAACGAGGAAGAAGACGGTCTCTTAAGCTAAGCTTCTTCGGATAAACAGATGTGGAATTTCCGCGCCTTCTCCGTCTTCTCTCTCTCACCCCTCTCTCATCTTCCTGCTATCTTCTGGGTTTTTTTTTGCACCTTCTGTTTCTCCTCTTCTTTCCGCTTTGGTTCCTGTAGCTGAGCTCGGGGAAGTGGGCGTCCCAGCGCCGGGGCGGGTTTGATTGACAGCGGGCGGCCTCGTGCGGTTAATCGCGCTCGGGGCGGTTGTGGGGATCGAGGGCGGGTTTTTGGACGCGTGACGCGGGACAGCATCCTTCACGGAGCGCGAGGTGCCGCGTTCGCACCCAAATCTGGGGTTTTACAGGCCTACAGAGCCAGTGCTCAGCACAAGCACAAACAGGCTGCTTTGCATAAACCATGTAATAAGAAACACATCGCCTGTGAAACAAACATTCCTTCTGTTTACTGTACGGTGGCGTTATGCACGAATAAACCCTGCAGAACGAGTGTTCTATACAGACAGACAGCGAACAAATGATACTAGGCTGTAACTACAGTGCTTGGGCTACAGATTTGAAGTAATGCGTTTTGACCAATCCAGTCTTCTTCAGGAAGCAGAACGTTTCTGAGCTGTGAGCTTCACTTTTGAAGGTCATGCCGGGTGATTGGCAGGCAGGTCAGCCAATGGCGGGTGAGAGGGAGGAAGAGAGTAGTTGATTGCGGAATCAGTCACATCCTTCCGCATGTATTACATATCCAGATAAGTAGATGTGAGTGTGAACATTATGAGGCAGCTAGCTATCTATACTGTCTATGTGGAAATTTGTCACACAAACACAAAACCTGCCTCCCTCCTCTTCCTCTCTGCATGACCGCTGTCGACAGTCGAGTCAACTTTCCCGACGTTAGCTTTGTCAACATTAGCATAGCATCATGGGGCTATTAGCACGACCATACGCCGCGTTCCTCAGTCTGGACTCATTTCGTTGGGAGAATTGCTTCGGTTGATGAGCTAATTAATTCATTATCTCATACTTCCACTTGCGCTGATAACTGGATACACTTAATTGGGAGGTTGAGCAGATGTAGCACGCATTGTTTGAGCGGAGCTCACAATGGCTGCCGCGTGTCAGACATATTGTGGTTAACCTCGCCGTACAGGACCGTCTGAGTACAGCCCGCTCCCCCTGCACCTCAGAGGAGGCAGGAGAGGAAAGCACGCGTTTCCACACTCTGTCCCGCTCAAAGAAAGTTCATTTTTGTTTCTTTTATTAACTACTTAATCATAAACCTAATTATCAAACTAATAATTAACTTCTCATTCAAATTAATTCTTGCGCTATTAAAATTCTGCAGACTCTAATTAGGGAGGATATGTGGTAAAATGTCCTAGATCTTAACTTATTAATGAAAATTATTCATAGAAGACATCTGGAGTTCATTGATTCTTACTTTTTGAAGATGTTTCTTTGTCTGTAGAAAGTATCACATGGTCTGCAGAACCATTTCTTGCTAACAGAAAAAGCTAAGACCAGGACTAATGTCATCTTATCAAACTGCTCCGTCTCCAAAGAAAAAACTAAGCTGATTGATACAATAATAACAATAATAATAAAGAAAATAATAATAATAATATTTCATCAATATAATAAACTTTATTCAAACAGTATTTCAAACAAAGATGAAATAACCAACTCAGAATATTGCACAGTGAAATATAAAGAAAATACATAAATAATTAGGCCAAGGTTCCAAAAATGCTTCAACAATAATTCTAATGATCCATTTTGCAGTGGGTACTATTTTAAATTCCCATAAAACCCTATCGTCTCTCCTTGGAACGTATCAATTCCATTAAAAGCAGCTCTCTATTAAAAGTCCTGCTGCAGTCCCAACGGCACAAATAAACATGTCAGGACGTGTGTGACCGTGTAAACGCTGGCCTCACACGGCTGGTGATGGGGGGCCTCTTATCGGCACAATGAATCTCACTTCCATTCCCCGAAAAACGGCATTAACCCACCATCAGATAACGCACCTAAATCTTCCGCCTGGTGACAACAGCCCACTGCCATTTCAACAGGTGCCGACAGACCCTGTTTGCGGGGCTTTCTGGGAGGCCGGGGGTGTTAAGCGCGCACCCTGTCCGAGCTGCCGACGCCACGTCCACGCTGGAGGGGAGGGGGGAAAGATGATGTCGTTATCAAAGGTGAATCGCATGTTGTGTTGACAGCTGAATTAGGCGTCACAATCGCCTGTTGCTCCTGTGCGGGAGGAGGATACCACACCTATTAAACAGAAAACAGGGTGGGGGGGGGGGGGGGGTGTTGGGGGGGTTGTGGTGTGGTGGTGGGGTGAGGAGGGGGGGGGTAATTTCGCCTTCTCCCCTTTCCCTGTCTGAAGGTTACGGAATGACTTGGGAAGCGCGGAGATAAGGAGCCCAACACGGATAAAGCGCAGGGGAAGGGGGCTTGACGGACGCGCGGGCGGGCATTAGCGAGCCGGCGGGGGCCGGAGAGGGGGCGTCGGCGATAGAAAGATACCCCGCCATTCGCCGCGCAGAAGTGGTCCTTAAAGATTTCACACTTTCAATTTCTGTGAATTATCAGCCATCTCCAGGACGTCAGTCATCCTGACAGGCTCAGATCCCCGCCTCGCAGGGCCGGCCGGGTTATTGACAAAGCAATCCGGGGTGATATACCGCGCCCCGATAAAACATCAGCCAAACAGCGGACGTCCCGTTACCTGTGGCGAAGGAGTGTCCCCCGCTCTCCCTCTCCCTCCGCCTTTCTCTCACTCATTCGCTCCGTCGTTCCCACCCTCACCCGAAAAAAGCGTGAATTCATTCCGGCACTGTTTAACAAAATGGCCGCCCACACAGAAGTATGTGTTATTTCCCTGTAATCAGGGTAAACACCACGGGAGGTCAACTCATGGCAGAGCACGCTGCACTTATGAAGTACTAATGGAAGAACACGGTGTAAAGGCATGAAACGGTAACCAGACCGACAGCGTCTCCGTTTCAAACAGACATGTAAATACCAGGGAAATCACATTAAAGCAGACACGAACCAACGCACACCCGCTGGATTATTAAAAATGAAGGAAAAAAAGAAGAAGAAGGAAGCCGTCATGCGGCAAGGTTAAAACGTGCCGGAGCGTTACAGGAGACGATGCGTGAATAAGGGCCCGGTATCAGAGAGACCGTGCGTGTGTGTGTGTGTGCGCGTGTGCGCGCGTGTGTGTGTGAGGGAGAGGACCGAGGGGGATGTCTGGGGTGATATCATTCCAGCCGGTTTCACATGTGGCCTGTCAGACAGTTGTGTGAACCGCAGCTCGGAGATTTAACGAAGAGCAGAGAGCCCCCTCGGTGACAGGCGGGCGCATTACGCCGCTCGTTTAATTACCCGCCGCGCTCGTCCACCTGCTGCCCTCAATATGGCCCGGGCGCCGCCCAACTGTCTCTCAGACTCAGCCTCCAAAATGGCCGCCGCCAGTTCCCCCGTGTTCCGCCACCGGGGCCCTAATAACCGCTTCTCATTCCGGCAGTTAGTCTATTTCCATCAGCCTGTTCGACACAATTAGACCTCCTCTTTTTTTAATAAAAGACGGAATTAATTTGTGCGACTGTCCTGCTCCACTGACCCCCCGGCCGAGCAGGCTGTGTGTCTCCCCGGCTGTGTGGCTGTGAGTCTGCCCCGCACATTCATCAGCCCCTAATGGAGCTCTGATTGGGCTGCAGCGCGCTCTCCCCAGATGAAGATTAGTGCTGGAGATCAAATTAAACCAGTTATTCTTCGCTTCGGAAGATACACTCACACACACACACACACACACACACACACACACGCATCTACACACACACACACACACACACATACACACACACACACACACACACACACACACACACACACACACACACGCATCTACACACACACACACACACACACATACACACACACACACACACACACACACACACACGCATCTACACACACACACACACACACACATACACACACACACACACACACACAAGCATCTACACACACACACACATACACACACATACACACACACACACACACACACAAGCATCTACACACACACACACACATGCATCTACACACACACACACACACAAGCATCTACACACACACACACACGCATTTACACACAGACACACACACATGCATGCATGCATGCACGCTTACATACATATACACACCCACACACATATACACAGAAGCAAACATATGCATACACACACATATACTTACTCACATGCTCACACGTACGCAGACACACATTCACACGCACACACACACACACACACACACACACACGCATGCATGCTTACACACACATACATACCCACACACATATATACACATACACACATATGCATACACACACATATACGTACGCACATGCTCACACACACACACACACACACCCCCAGACCCACACACATGCAGGCACTCCAAAGTTGACACAAAGGACTTTAAATGCACACAAACATTAAACGCACGCAAGCATACACACACACGCGCACACACACACAGACATACAGTCACCATCACCTGAACTAAAAGACCATGTCAGCACATGTGAATACGGTCATGTGACAGTTATGCTAAACCTTAAACCACAAATACATTCATGCGACTGAGCGAGAATTTATTTTCTACATTGAGAATCCACACCAGATGCCAGTTATTTGCTGAAAATACGGAATTCCGGCATACGGAAGCTTATTCAAGTCCTACTATATATCCATCATATGCGCCATCATCTTAAAATATCAATACATACATAACAGCCCTCAATCGTTGGTTTCACAAGCAAAAATACTACAGAGCGTGTAAGCTCACCCCTCTGTAATCACATAAATAGGACACATTCACTACCCTTTCTGATCAAAGCCCACAGCTCCCTTGTCAGGATCAAGGCAATCAGTACAGCTGATCTTTGGCTCCTCTTATCGCAACGCAGATTTGGACATTAATAAAACATGAGACTGTGTTGACTCCATATCAGCCTCATCTCATATGTAACGCCCTAAATAACCTCTCCGTAAAGTTTAGCTGAGAGACAGCCACTTCCAACCGTTTAGTGGAAATTATCATTGGACAAGTAAAAGAAAGTGCCCACGGTTACATGGATGAAACTGCGTAAGATAAATACCGTTAGCTCAGCTGGCTAGCGTAGCCGTCTCTGTGATACCCTCTGTGCACGTTTGTTTGTGTGTTTTGTATGTGTGTGTGTGTCTGCACTCGCAGAAATAATGGTACAAACAGTGCCTAATGAAGCAGAAATGTTTGTACCCCAAGCCAGGAATATATAATGTACTTTCCAGGTACATTTGGAACAAAAATGTACCTCCTGAGAGTATATGTATGTGTGCATAGTGCTCCAATTCTGTGTTCAGAAGCCAGTTGTGTGCCTATCACAGTTAAAGCAATGGCGTCAAATGGCCGGCTAATTCTCATGGGACGGCACTACAAATGATCCACTTTGGGTGCTAAAATGCCATTATGTTTATAAGAGGGCTAACAGCGGCGACCGGCGCTAACGTGCTAATGTGGCTCTGTATGGCTCACCCAGGAACGGGCCGACGGTCTGAGGATGGGATCAAACCCGTGGCCATGTGCGGTTAACATGCCTCCCTAACAACCTCCCGCAGCCCACGTTCATTTTGGGGGAGGCAGAGAGAGGGAGAGATGGAGAGAGGGAGAGAGGGATAGAGGGAGAAAGGGAGAGAGGGGGAGAGAGAGACGAAGGCCCGGGACATTCATCAGCTCAGACGACACGCGTGTTTGTCAGCAGCGCGAGGACAGTGACTTTGAAATCCTCTTCAGTGAGGGGAAAAGGCTGTCAAGGCCCACCCCTCTCTCTATCAATCGCTCTCTCTCTCTGTCTCATTCTCCCTCTCTCTCTATCTCTCGCTCTCTATCAATCGCTCCCTCTCTCTCTTTATCAATCGCTCTCTCTCTGTCTCATTCTCCCTCTCTCTCTCTGTCTCATTCTCACTCTCTCTGTCTCTATCAATCGCTCCCTCTCTGTCTCTCTCTCCCTCTCCCTGTCTCATTCTAGCTCTCTCTTTGCCTTTGGGAGTTGTTTGGGTTCGTTTTTTGTTGTTGGTTGGTTTTTTGAAGTTCTGTAATTCCTCTGTTTGAACAATGTCCCAAAAAGAGTTTTAAATCTCTCTCTCTCTCTCTGTTTGTGTACAGCATCAACACTGCAGCTCTGATCTAAATGAAAGATGGAGATTGATTGGGAGCCCCTGCTGAGAGCACTTTGTCAGGCGTTTACGCATCTCTTTATACACCAGATAATGAATCCTGTTACACACGGCTTATGAATCAATTCTTTCACCAGGAAGAAGCAGAGCGACAGACCTTAAGGGGGGGAAAAATCCTAAAAATCTCAGAAAAACACCTGATTGCCAAAGCTCTACGTTTCAGAATGCCTTCTGAGAAGTATGCAAAGCAGGAAATGTACCGTATGAGTGGAATCGCATGCCCTGACAAAAGCCATACTCATGAATGACATTCACTGCGCCTGAGCCACAATCAGCCCAATGCAGTCTGCTGTACATGTGATGTACCCGGCTGTGGATCAGGACCCACTGGATCAATCGACCAGGAGAGACCCAAACACAGCAGCTCAGACCCAAACATAGTGATCCTGTCCACAGTAGAACCTTGTACACTTCAGTAGAACCCTGTACACTTCAGTAGAACCCTGTACATTGCAGTAGAACCCTGTATATTGCAGTAGAACTCTGTACACTGCAGTAGAACCCTGTACACTGCATTAGAACCCTGTACAATTCAGTAGAACACTATACAATTCAGTAGAACCCTGTACACTGCAGTAGAACCCTGTACAATGCAGTAGAGCCCTTTACACTGCAGTAGAACCCTGCAGAATTCAGCAGAACCCTGTACACTGCAGTAGAACCCTGTACAATGCAGTAGAGCCCTGTACACTGCAGTAGAACCCTGTACAATGCAGTAGAGCCCTGTACACTGCAGTAGAACCCTGCAGAATTCAGCAGAACCCTGTACACTGCAGTAGAAAGGGACCATGGGGCCCTACCTGTGAGCAGCAGGCTGTGCCAGCAGCCCCCCCGCACTGATTTCACCGAGACGGGGGGTAAGGACACTTCCTCTGGAACAGCCAGGTTTCTCCTGAGGTTCCCACAAGCCCGGCCACACCCCCACTGGAACACCTTCCCTTTACCTGCAGGGAACACCTGCAGTCAGTCAATCAGCTATGCACTCAACCAATCAATGAACCCATCAATCAACCAATCAACCAATCATGACATTTCTCATTATGGAAAAGGGACTGGAATCACATGGACGACTGAGCATATACGGTATCAGCATGTGCACACACACATGCACACTCACACACACATGCACACTCACACACACATGCACACACACACACGCACGCTCACACACACATGCACACACACATGCACACTCACACACACACGCACACTCACACACACATGCACACACACACACACACACGCACACTCACACACACATGCACACACACACACACATGCACACTCACACACACATGCACACACACACATGCACACTCACACACACATGCACACTCACACACACATGCACACACACACATGCACACTCACACACACAAGTGTGGTGTATGTGTATGAACACTACACATCTTTGTAATATGCAAAAAATGTTTTATGTATTTATAATATACAATTGATATTGCACTTTACTGCTGGACAGCAATCACTCTGTGCAATTTCCAGTAGAAAAGGCGATCAAACGGATTGAATGTTTCCGAAGGAATGATTTATCTAGCTACATGAAGCATGTCCTGGGTACTGTCACAAAACAGAAACAGAGCAAATGCAACCTCTCTGTAGGTCAGGGATAGTCAAATCTGGCTCTAAAATCCAAATCCTCGTTAATTAACTGAACAATTAATGCCACTGATTGGCCAGACTGTCTACACCCCTGACGTAACAGGGCTACAGGTCCATCTACTACACAGGATAGCAGCATGGGATTTATTCAACCTGGAGGTTCACAGCAAGAGCTGGGAGATACACCACTACAGGCCCGAGGCTCCACTGGCCCTACCGCCAGACCAGCCATCACCTCTCAAAGGACTCACCTCTCCATCCCAAAAGTCACTTCTGCCTGCCCCCCATACTCTCCCTTCTTCCACTTGTGTGTGTTTCTCCTGAGATCCACAGCGGGGCAGTGTCCCAGACAACAGTGACAGGGATCTGTTCCAACCCTTTAAGAGTACACTTTCAGTGTTCTAGAACTCCAGTGCTTTCAGTCGCCGGTAGCGATCATTACATCAGCATTAGATTGTTCAGCGAAGAACACTCTAATCAGATATTGTGATGTCACACCCTGTAAGGATGGCATAGGTGGCCGTAATCAGCTTTTCCTGCATCTACTCAGGTCTGCCCAGGATTATCGAGGCCCGGGGCCCCCCCCCGTTCGCCCTCACACGGCCCCCGCGCCCCACCCTCACACCCCCGGCGACGGTGTTGTCCTTGTTGTGGCGCCGCCCGCGAGATAAATTATGAATGCAACCGCGAAGGCAGTAAAATTTGTTGTATCTTCTATTATCTCCATGTTAAAGGCCACAAAAGCTCTCCGGTGAAGTCAGCCATTAAGAAATGACAGGTATTGCTATCAGGCTTCTTTATAGCCTATTACCTGCAATGACAGCAGCTGCTGCACAGCCACACTGGAGCCTATCACATTATTTGCAGCTAAAGTCAGCTACTGTGTCATTTCGCCTCATTTTCTTGACAGTGCTATCATAAATCCGTTCAGCTGCGGGGGGAAGTGTCGACCGCCTCGATTATCTTCATAGCCCGAATGGATCCAGAAATGTACGTAACAGGCACTGACTGTTATGGATCAGGCCGAGGGGCCATTCTCCCTCTCTCTCTCTTTCTCCCACTCCCTCTCTCTGTGCTTTCTCCCCCTCCCTCTCCCTCTATCTCTCTCTCCCTCCTCCCACTCCCTCTTTCTCTCTCCCTCTCTCTTCTCTCTCTCTCTTCTCTCTACCCCTCCCTCTCACTCTCTCTCTCTTTCTCTCCATCTCTCTCCCCCTCTCCGTCCCCCTCCCTCCCTCTGTCCTGTCAGGTCTGCCAGGCAGTGCCTATGGCGAGAGGGTTTTCCCCCTCACTGTTCCCGTGTAATTGAGGAGAAACGGCTGAACTTTCAGTCACAGGAGCTGTTCAACGCTGCCTCTCTCCTTCTCCCAGTTTAATGCAGCAGGGGAAATTCACACGTGTAAATTCACATGGACTCTCGAAAGGAAAAACGTAAAAAAACCTACTCTATAGGAAAGATTAAAAGGCAAGAAAACCCTGACTACAATATGAGTATGTTTAAACACAGATAAGTTCAGCTGATGATTGATCTGGTTGGTTACTTCAGACTGCATTACCTGAGAGGGCCAGATTGTGATTGGCCCCACAGGCGATGCTGGTGATGTCATAAAGGTTTAGATGTGCAGCGCATCATTAGAGATGAGAAAGGGAAGGAGAGAGAGGCAGAGAGAGAGAGACAGGGCGAGGGAGAGAGGAGAGAGAGAGGTAGACAGGGAGAGGGAGAGAAAGAGAGACAGGGAGAGGGAGAGAGGAGAGAGAGAGGTAGACAGGGAGAGGCAGAGAGAGAGAGACAGGGAGAGGGAGAGAGGAGAGAGAGAGAGGTAGAGAGAGAGGTAGAGAGAGAGAGACAGGGAGAGGGAGAGAGGAGAGAGAGAGGTAGACAGGGAGAGGCAGAGAGAGAGAGACAGGGAGAGAGAGAGAGGAGAGAGAGACATACATTTGCAAAAGCTGAAAAATGTATGTCAATCAGTCTAGACAGTCTATAAATTCTGATCTAGCACAGTCCACTCAGCACATTTATATTTATTTAAGTTCCCTCGATTTTTTAAAATTCTTTCCGTAATTATTGTTTAATGTTACAGATTTATCGTTGCACATAGATGTTTGCTTATATTCTGTTACATTCTGTTTATTCTATGTTCAAGGTATAGCCTATATATATTCTTTTCCTTCCTGCAGGCTTTGGCAATATGTATCCATGTACGTCATGCCAATAAAGCTAATTTGAATTTGAATTTGAGAGGGCGGGGGGGGGGGGGGGGGAGAAAGAGAGAGAGTGTGGGAGAGAGCGATTTTTTAACAAACATCTCTATTTGAATCACTCCAAGCAGGAGTGCTGTCATTGAGCTCAAGTGTTTTTTAGGACCCTACATCACGCATTCAAAGTAAATGTTGTTATATTTATGATTGTGTGACAGTCAGGTACCACAGCCCTGTATGATGCTGTACAACAAAATAGTGTAAACGCATCTACACAGGGAAATGTTATCATCTCATTGAAATATTCTCAAATAGAACTACATTGCATGGGAAATACAATCATTAAAAATTATCTTTGCATCGTTACATTACATTATTATATAAATTAATGTCTTAAGAATGAAAATGATCACATTTCACTGCTACATTTTATAACAGCCATCTACTGTATGTGGACTTTCTGTGATGCACTGTCTGTACCCTTCCATACAGAACTGCACGCTTCTCCATTATAAACCACAATAGGCCATAGAGCATAAAGAAGACCCTTTATCACGTAACCTTCAGATTCCAACAACCGCATTACAAAGGAATGAAGCCTTCTACAGTACAACACAAAAACATACTTTGTACATGAGCACCAAACAAATACATACTATTCTGCACAAGTACACTGATCATACTCCCCAGCCCTGACATTTACAAAGACGGTCAAGCATTTTTATATTTTTATATTTGTATTTTTAATTTAATATGGTCACAAAATGGCTTCCACTTTCATCATCCACAGCGGCGAGAGAGAGAGTATTTTCAGCCAGAAACAAGCTGAAAGGCTAATTAGAATGGAAGGTTAAAAAGTGCTCCTGACTAGCGGTGGGCAATTTGCATCTGTCACCTTTGTTGCATGTGCTCCAAGTCCCATTCAACTTTTTGTTCACTTTTTTTTTTTTGTGTGCGAGGCGCGTTGAGCTCCAACTATTTAAGCTCACCTCCTACCTACAGGAGTCTTTGTTCCCGCACTTCTTTTAGGCGGTAATGAGCCGTCGCCACAAAAACCGGGAGAAATTAATGAATCATTACGAGCCCGGCCTCGAAATGTTCCAAACGCTCTCCCCTCGCCCCCGATCCTGCCGCTCTCCGGGTCGGGCTGAGACGCCTAACACCTCCCTCTCAATTAGAGACAATCGCGGCTCCTCCGCCCGCGTAGGGAGGCGCAGAGCGGGGCTCCCCGGCTGAGGGGGGCAGGACTGAGCGCCCCGTTTCAATGGGGAGGGGGTGTAGGTGCTGCCTCTTTTCAGATCGGGCCTCCTCCTCTACGGCTGGAGCTAAGCCCAAAACATGCCGAGCCCCAACCGAGGCCACACTTTCTGTACTTCCCTTTTCTCTCCGGAAGGGTTCAAACAGAATTATATCATGGCTGGCTTTTGGATAAGAAGCAATGAGGTGCTAGACTCGGGTGGTGCAAGGCCGGACAGGCCCCGGTGAACATGAGCAGACTTTAGCAAAAGACTGAAGCTCACAAACAAACACTCACCATGACATGTAATATCTATGTTCAACCACCCTGACCAGAGGTACAGTTTACACATGAATGAACTACAGCATATAACTAACTCAGGGAAAAAATAAGTTTAACAGAATGAACTACGTTTTTTACAATTAAGTAAAATAATACAATTTATAATACAAGACTCCTTGACCCAGAAATAATTTATTTTGCTCTGTGCAAATGTGACTGTGTGACAAATGTGACACACACACACACAGGCACGCGCACGCGCACACACACATACACACACACACACACACACACATACAGGCACGCGCGCACACACACATATACACACACACACACACAGTGTCCATATACTGTACAGTATGTGTGTGCCAGTAATGGCATTTGCAGAAGTTAGATTGTTATGCAGGCAGTGGGAAGATTACCATTCCTTAATAGCCACGTCCTAACAACACTTAAGCGAAAGGCAGTAAAAATAATCAACGCAATAAAAAGATTACAGAGTATAAAATCCATGAAATCTTTAATTAAGCTTCAAATTTGTATAATGCTCTCTTCCAGGTCCCTAGTTATTAGTTAGCACACCGGAGCCAAATAAACCATTGCATATCGAGCAGTCGAAGAAAATCCACACTAATAGCCTCTTTCTTCTTTAATTTTCCAACATTTAATACACATAAGCTTTTTTAAAACAGCCTTTTACAGTATTTTACATGTGGGGAATTATAATTACACTTTCATACCCATAATATATTTATTGTTGATGATAAATCTATCTAATTCCACACCTGCAGGAGGAAGAGCAAAGCGTGTAAGAGAATTTTAGGGGGGAGGGGGGGGGGCATTGGGGTGGTCACATGGTTTGTAAAGGTTTAAGATGGCAAATCCAGGGATACTGTAAATTCCCTCTCTCAGAGATCCATTCCCTGTCTGAAACGCAGCCCAGAGAAATGAAATTCCGGGGGATTTCCGAGCGGAACAGTGGGCTTTGGGATCTGCCGGGACTCACCTGGATAAACGTGCTTCATTCCGAGCCGGAGTAAAGCTTGGAGAGAACTTCTCACTTCCTCATGCATACACATCAACAGGGTATCTCTGTACTCAGTACGACTGACCAATTCCACCAATATGATTCTGATCATTACACTGTCATTCTGACAGTAATACAATCATATGAGCTAGTAAAATGGTGCTTCTTAACTGTTTGATACATTTGACATTGTGACAGTCGCTAAAGAAAACTATTAGCCGGACAGTTGCGCATTCAAAAGGGAGGGAGACATGCTAAATCTACATTGCCATGGAAAAGCTTTGTTGTGTTCTGTTTTTACTTATTCGATTCAATTCAATATGCTTCATTGGCATGGAAAATTTGTACATTTCTATTGGCAAAGCTTGTTCAATACATGGCAAAGTATTAACAAAAACAAAAAAACAATTGAAGTACCAAAAAAAGTAACAAGTACTGTAACAGTAAAAAATTACAATAGAAAAATAAATTGGCATGACAGAACAGTAACAACAAATATGTATGTATTTCTGTGTGTGTGCATGTGCGTGCGTGTGTGTATGGGTGTGGGTGTAAGTTTGTGTGTGTGTGCGTGTGTGTGTGTGGTGTTGTGGTTTTTCTTGATGTTTTGCCTCGTTTATACGGGTGTGGTCAGGCGCTACAACGTTTTCAGTGTCAGTCAAAAGGCCAACACTGAGAAGTCCTAACCGTATTCTCATCTGATGAGATGACATCACTTTAAAACATTACAATGCCACAGGCCACACATGAAAAACAAAAAAGACAAAGCCAGACTCTCAGCCAGCTGTGTGACATCTTATTAGCTTTGGAAATGCACAATAAAATCTTCCACATACTCTGTTTCTCATAAAGTCTTGCTGGTCTAATTACTACACTGACTCTGATTAAGGCTCTCTCTGATGTTCTGCCAAGTTCAATATACCAGTCTGTTAAAGTTTATTAAATAAAACAACCAAGGATCTTTTTTTCCCCTCTCTTTTGTACTGTACGGTCTCCATTTATTGAATCCCAGCATGCACCAGTGGCCCCGGCCTATAAAGTCCAAGCGGAGTGGCACGCATCACGCTTCCCTCCCTCTGGAACGCCGCGCTGCTTTTGTTTACGAGACGTGCACTGTCACATTCTCTACCTTACGGGTGACAGGCTGACGCACCTGGTGGATTCGGTGCAGACGCGTTCTCAGGAAGGGGGGCCTCTGTAATCAGAAGTGTCATCACCTCAGGTCAAGGCAGTACAGATATACCCATTGTTGCTCTTGGCCTGCTGTAGCGATATGACTTTGCAGTGGAGGGCAATGTTATGCTACGTATGTCATAACTGCAATGAGCTGCCATAGGTATGTATTGCCTGGTGCTTTTGTCAGTTGTACTTCCACAGGGACACAACAGGCCCTTCATTTGCAAAGTGACCTTTTAAAACAGATAGCTCTGGTCCTGGATGCAGATTGGTCAATCCAGCGTTCAAGTCAAGCTAAAATGCACGATATAGTGACAGCTATGGTGTCACACATCTGTCCAACTTCCTGTGCATAATATCACTGTGCCCCTTTCACAAGGTTGGATCATTCACAGCTAATGCTATTGGCCGGACAACTTTTAACATTAAGTAAGCTTCATTTGAGAAAACTCAAAAACCACAACATTTTGGTCCAACAAACCAGGACAATAATATGGACATGCATTGAACATTGGTGTCTTTTTTTTTTATCCGGCTAGAATGATATCACTGTTGTATAAAAGCAGCAAGGCCCAGACACAACCCCCCTAACCAAAATAGCATGGTCTCTTGTGCCTTATTGCACATCATCATTGCTACGTATATGGGTAAATACATCTGACATACATTTTTTTAAATGAAAAATATCTATTGTGAATGATTTTCATTCAAACATTCCCAGGAACTGTAAATGCTGATGTTAATATTGCGTTCAATATTGCGTACAAAGGCTGCAATTCTGAAATAGAAACATAATTGTTGATAATTAAGACCCTGCCGCATTAAGAATGCCTTGAATCTTAAAAATGCAAGCATGCAGATGTTACAGCTAATTTCAGTAATAATGAGGCATACAAGTTCAGTTACACAATTTACTTTTCAGAACGGGAACTCAGCATTTAAAATGATTCCAGAGTTCATTTCCAAGACAGCCCACACAGTAAACTAAAGGGAGAGATTCGCAAAATTGTACAGCTTTACTCTGCGTGTGTGTGTGTGTGTGTGTATGTGTGCGTGTGTGCACATGTGAAAGGGGGGGATAGCTATAATTGCTTTCACTGTGTTTCATCTGTTAAATTGAATAGAGTTACACTAAGTAACATTCTCAGCAAAACGGTGCATCGCCTACTCTAAAAACGCACATCATAAGTCACCAGTGATCATATGAAAGCGACCGCTCTAAGAGCAATACAGTATAGCTGCTGTGTTTTTCCCTCTCGCATCTAAAATTTAATTTATTGCAGACATCAAGTTCCCTAAAAGCCAAATGCTTCAAGAAAGCAATCCTCTTTTTGTTTTTGTTGTTTTTAGTTTTTGCATGTGTCAGGTCTTCTGGCTCGAAATCAAGCTCTGCCATATTTAAGAGCCTGTTAGAGAATCTGGATGGTGAGGAGGGTTTTTTTTGTTAGTAGGAGGGTAGTGACTCAATGTTGGGGGGGGGGGGGGGGGGGTAAGAGGAGGGTTCTGGATAAGAAGCAGACGCTCCGTGGAATGCAGCCCAGAACCGCCAACCTTCCTGATCCACGAGCCGCAGAACTCCCACACGGAGCTCCGAGGCTAACCGGCAGTGGGCCAGTCCTGGGGGGGGGGCGGTACGACAGCAACACGGTCATCAGCCAAAAGACAACCTTCCCCCAGTAACTCTGAGCATGCAGAGCTAACGCGTGTCCGCAAGAGGCCAAACAGTGGCACACCAACAATCACCGTTTTTCTTTGATTGACTGCATTTCCCTAAGCTTTCCTGGTCCATTCAAATCCCTAAAGTGCAAACCCCACTCATTTTCTCCTTCTGTCGCGCTCAAACGCACCAGGCAAGATCAACAGAGCTCAGAAAAAATTTAAATCCAACACAAATACTACTTGAACCCAGGTCTGCCCACTACACCCCACATAGGCAGATATTTTACAGTATCTGTGTATTAAACAGAGCCTCTTTTAAAGACCGCAAATGAGGTAACAGAGGCAATCCCAGCTTCTGCTCTTAAAAAGATATTCATGACTTGTTTCAAAACTCCTACTCGGGCAAACGAAAGAAATAAAAGCTTACAGGGTCAGTCATGAAATTTTAAAATTCAATGAGGTAAAATACAACGCGCCGTAAAAATTAATGCAAGCAGTAAAGTTCTGCTTGTGGTAATATTTCTAAATTGCGACTGTCTATAAAACAGGCACATCACTATTTATTTACAAGCCGTAGAGCAGTGACTTCAACTGAAAGGAGGTGGGGGCGGGGGGGGTGGGGGGGTGGGGGGGCTTTGTTTGAAGTCCTCTTATGAATGTTGACTCAGACACCTAAGTAAGTGGCCATAAATCTTGACGAGGATCTTAGCGAAGTTTCCCCTCGAGGAAATAACTTCTGTTCTTTCACTTCCTCCTGACTATTAAACATTCGGATATGCGTCAACAAAATAGCGGCATATGAGACTCCGAAGAACAGGGCTAAATTCTGGAGTGTCTCCCCGAATCGTAGTCGTAGTCAGATAAAGATGTTCACCACAGACTCCCCCAAATATTTCCCCTTGCTGTGATTTACTCCCAGGTTAAAGCTAATTATGGTGACTTCATTACATAGCTGCTCAAGTTTTACGATGTTTTCGACCTGCTGTGCAATGGACCTGTATCTATGCAGTACCACGTGAACCCATCCAGTAAAAAAAAGAACCGAGACTGTATCTGTATGTTTTCTGAGAAGTTGCCCTTGCTCTTTTGAAGGTCACCACATACGTAGGGCATGATTACGATGGCAGAAGAGACAGCGAGAAGAAGTTTATGAGAGGAATATTTCTGCTTCAACAAGGAGGAGCTTCACACCAATCCTGGGTAACATACAGGCCTGGGTAACATCCGTAATTGCGTTGGATTCAAGTATTTTTCTATGCTTTACAGAAGTGGAAAGTCCAGGAGGCAGAAATTAAAAGTCATGCCATGTGTTTCTTCCAACCATGATTTCACTCATTAGTTCTACCTCCTGGATGAAGAATTGTGTTAATTTGCAAATCCAGGTGACTGGAATAAAATACTGGAGAGGACCTCTGATGCTTTACGGAGCTTGTCTGGTGTATTGGAACCAATGAATTACTCTCAAAAACCGCAAGCCCTGTCTTCTGGTCCTCTTGGTTAGGTAAATTGCATCCGGCAAGATCAATCAAGCACAGGCAAGTATTTGAATCCAAACAATTACGTATTTGACCCAGGTCTGATCCGTTACTGTAGCCAAAATCTAAACATACCTTTGTTTTTGGTCACAGCTCAGTTCAGCAGGGTAATAAAACAGCTTTGTGACGAGGGAGTGGCCTTGCCTTTAATGAGTAGAGCTGTGACTTATGAAGTTTCCCTGTGTGTGCATACTGTGTGTGCGTGTGTGTGTGCATACTGTAGGTGTGTGTGTGTGTGCATACTGTACGTGAGTGTATGTGTGTGTGTGCATACTGTACGTGTGTGTGTGTGTGAGAGAGAGTGTGTGTGTGTGTGTGAGCGTGTGTGTGAGAGTGTGTGAGCGCGTTAGCTCTGACAGAAGCATCTGCTCAGCTCTAATTTCAGACAGATGACGCAGTCTTGATGAGTCATCCACACTTTCTCTTCGCATTGGTTTTATTTTTTTTAATAAGTTGGAAAGTTCATATCTTCAGGGCAGCCACATTAGTGACTGTCCTGCCCCAATGGCTGACCCAGAAATGATCAACGCTCAGGTCAGTTCCTCTGTCACCATGTTCAGCTGATTATCTAATTAAGAGGGGAACCAAGAAGGTTCAGAGGGCCTTAAAACACAATCTACTCACATTAAGCCTGACCCTCGGGAGTAATGGAGGGGTTGGACTGTAATGTCGAGGCTTTCTTTTTCTCCTGAAAATTTCAGCATTCTTCAACAAAGCAGAACACGGGGGGGGAGGAAGCAGGAGGTTTAACTGGAGGTCAAAGGAGTCATTTATGTTTCATGACATTTCAAGGAATTCTTTCTAAACTGAACCAGAAGAAAAAAAACTGAAAGAAAGTAAACATCGTGTCATTAAATTTCTTCCACGTGATTTACGCTCTCTCTCTCTTCACCTTGCCCCACGAGGCTCAGAGGTCCCGCCGTGAGGTAACCCCGAAACGCAGCGCTGCCGGGACGTGCAGCGACGATCTAAACCTGCGAGGAGGCCGGACTGCAGGCTCAGTGACTCACAGAGCCAGAGGCGAGGCGAGTTTCCCCTCAAACAGAGCGACAGATGGAGAGAAAAGGGCAGCAGTTGAGCTAGGTGTAGATATATCACCCCCCCCCCCCCCCCCCTCCACACACTGCGCCCCCCCGAATCCGTGACCTGGTCACTACCTCAGACTGCTCTTATTATCCAGTCCCTATTCCCAACTGCCAGTAGGTATCTGTTCACACCTTCCCAGCACAGCAGAAAAAGGTGCTAACGCCCCACTTCGGGATATGTCAGAGCACACTTACAAGTGTTTTGGAGATGTGGCCAAGCCGAGCGTGTGGTGGGGGGTGGGGGGGGGGAGGCAGACAGGCTCAGCAGTGCCCTCTCCTCTGCTGGCTGATAATGGCTTTCGCGCACTGGCCCAAAAAAAAGCTCTGATGTCATCTCAGAGATTCTGGCTCTGAACTTCTGCACGTCTGAACATCCCAGGCCAGGGGAGTGTTCTCATTGGCTGCCGGGTACAGCGGGATGAAATATACCTGTGGCTTCCCGTGGTCTGTTTTCCTTTTGACGGACTGTTGTGGGAATATGTCACCACGGCGACCTGTATTCCTGGACATGAAGATGCTCATTGCTTCCTGGATACCACAACCCAGCAGGCGGCCATTTTGTCATCACAACTGACAAAGCTCCTCGGCAGTAAAATGTTCAGTGTTAAATCAACTCTTACAGAGAACATATGAGCTTTATTACACATTTCACTGTGCACCCTGCAAAGAATTCTGTTGGTACACAATTCTCATCTTGTTCGCCCCAAATATTTTAGAAATGCGAATTAAAGAGTTATCAAAATGTTGTCGCTTCATTTTCAAAAAAGGTAGAAAGACATCCCAGTATTTTCATACGTGTGGGAGTTATGAGTTGTAAAAAGAAGGAAAATCCAACACACATTTTATATTATTGCTCCCATTATTGAACTGTGTAGCAACATTTCCTTCATCAGGTCAGGTAAACAGGAGCAAAATGGTGGAGCGTATTGGGGTTTTCTTTCTGTTTTCTTTTTTAAAAGAATTAGCTCACGTGGCAGTTATATAAAGAGTAGCGGTAGTACCCCCAGTGTTTCAGTCAAGTTCCTAAAATGACACTTCACATCCTGCTACCGAATAATGCCCCCTACGGCTGACTGCCTGACAGTCCCCAGCCACCCCCTACGCTCCCCCTCGAGTCCTTGGTCAACATTCAAGGTTGAATAAAGTTTAACAAATGGAACTGGCCAGGAAAGAAAACCGTTGGAGCCGGCTTGTTTTCCCCATCCAGAGTCGCATTTGCTCCTAATTTTGAGGGGGGGGTAAACATTGGCAAGAACGTTAATGAGTGCGAGCCACGTTTTTTTTCTCGCTCAGCTCTGTGTTTGCTCTCCTTGGTGGATAAAATATGCTTTCCAAGCTTGAAGTAATTAGGCACGTCTTCATAGTCTAATCAGCTCTGATTACCTGTTTGCATAGTAGAACACACAACATTTACAGTCTCTGAATGAAATTAAGTGTATTTACAATGATTGAGGGCGATAAAGAAATCAGTGGGGGGAAAACGCCTAACCAAAACCAACGCTTATTACAGCAATTCAACAGAGCAAGCCACACAACAGCGCACAGCCAATCAGCAGCGTTTAATGTCAGTCTGAAATTTCAGAAGCCCTTCAAACAACAGCCCGCACATTTGTGTGCCAAAGAAAGACTGAATTGCAACTCAGTAAACCCACAAGCTTTTGAAAAGCTCTACATAAATGACCACTTTCATTTACATAATACCAAATGCTTGTGATATTAGCCATTAATTGACTGCAACTACAGAAGCCTTCACAAGATACATTAAAGTAAAACTACAGAATGTTTAATACAATAATTTAAATGCATTTTACATCATAGGAGTTATTAACACCTCAGCTGTCGTAACAGCAAGGTAAGTGAAATGTTGTATTTTTTGAAGATGTGGGTAGAGACTGATTCTTCTTCGCAGTGCAAGTTGCACAGTGTACTGTAGTCATTAACGCGTTTCAGAATACCAAATGCAGGCTGATAATAGCTATTAATACATCGCACAACTGAAAGAGACAATTCATTAAGCAAATCTATGTTTATACAGTCATTTTAATGCATTTTACGTCATAGCAGGTGTTAACAGCTCGGTGGTGGTAACAGTTGTAAGGAAAGTGAAATGTGTTATTTTTCTGGGTACGTTGGGGGGGGGGGATACAGGCCGGCACTACTGTGGCGTAGGCTGCAGTGCATTGTGGTCATTAACAGTTCTCGGTGTCTCCTCTCTCCTCCAGCGATTCGCCGTTAGCCGCGCGGAGCCCACTCAATTCCACCGCGCTATTTACAGTAACGATCCCGTTGACGTCTCTCTGGAAGCAGGCCTGCGCTCTGCCATGCTTTTTTAAAGTTCGCCGTAAGGCAGACCGCGATAAGAACGCGAAAAAAACTCGCTTTTTTTTTCAAACGAGAAACGCGCCAAGTCTGACATAATCCAATCTGGTCTGTTTTCATACGCTTTTGTCTTGCGTTTTTTTGGTTCTCTTTTGGACTTTCGGTCGGTTCCGGCGAAGGCTAGAAAACCAGAAATGACAGAATTCGGTGGCACTTGTATGGTGGGGAGGCCCTGATCCAAAAACAGCTTTTCTCCGGTAAAACCCTTGAAGACCCACACACATTTAAATCTGTCCTGGGGCAACAGGCAGTATGACACAGAGATAAAGCAATCAAGGCCAAGAAAGAAAAACTATGTATATATTTATATGCACACACACAAACACACACACACACACACACACACACACACCCATAGCCATTCACCATGGCAACAGTATGAATGCCAACTTCAAACATTGTAAATCTTGCCACAGAATAAGCATCGGCTTTATGCCTATAGGATTGCCCCCAAGAATTCACATAAATTTCATGAGAGACTTGGACATGTGAGAGTGTGTGCGTGTGTGTGTATGTGTGTGTGTGGGGAGGGGGGGGGGGGGGAAGTATAAACAATACGGTAATAACAAGCGATACGTCAGGGTGCTGAAAAGATGGTTTAACGGTCAATTATGGAGGGAAAATGCATGACAGGGTTGTTAGCGGCTGAGCCGTTAGCACTCACAGGCACAGGGCCTTCCTGTAAATAAACCTGTTAGCGAGCAGTTTGCTTCGCCCATCAACGCCGGGGAGAAAAATGAGAAATTCAAAAAGAGATGACAGGAATTAACCCTTCTTTAGCGACTGGCTCACAATGCATACGCTTATTTTGTTTTCCAACCTCGTCTCAGTCCTACAAAGTACATTTCTCAGGTGTTCCAGATAATTAACAGGTGTTTTTGTTGTAGTTGGGTATCTGATACGATTAAAAAATAGTAATTTGTTATTATATTTATTTGTTTTATCCAAAGCGACATACAGTTGATTAGACCAAGCAGGGGACAATCGCCCCTGGAGCAATATGGGGTTAAGGGCCTTGCTCAAGGGCCCAACAGCTGTGTGGATCTTACACCAGCTACACCGGGACTTAAACTGCCAACCTTCCGGGTTCCAATCAAGCACCTTAGCCACTAGGCTACAGGTTTGACTCGTGTGAGGGTTTGTAAGGGGGGTGGGTGGGGCGCAGGGCTGAATGAGAGGGGGGTGGGTGGGGTGCAGGGCTGAATGTGAGTGGGGTGGGTGGGGTGCAGGGCTGAATGTAAGGGGGGTGGGTGGGGTGCAGGGCTGAATGTAAGGGGGGTGGGTGGGGCGCAGGGCTGAATGAGAGGGGGGTGGGTGGGGTGCAGGGCTGAATGTGAGGGGGGTGGGTGGGGTGCAGGGCTGAATGTGAGGGGGGTGGGTGGGGTGCAGGGCTGAATGTGAGGGGGGTGGGTGGGGTGCAGGGCTGAATGTGAGGGGGGTGGGTGGGGTGCAGGGCTGAATGTGAGGGGGGTGGGTGGGGTGCAGGGCTGAATGAGAGGGGGCTAGGCGTAGGTTTTAAATGACGCCGTGCGATCTGAGGGCGAGGGTGTTAAAAAGTGGAGGAGCGAGGAGCGCGCCGGATTCCCCGCCCGTGCCAAAGCGCCCAGACGCACTCCGGCAACTGTCGCGCGAGATTCGGGAGCGAGAGCCCGCCCCTCTCTTCCAGGCGTCACGCTGCGCCACCAACGCGTCGCCGAGAACCCTCCGCTCCTCAACAGCATCTGACAACGACACAAACCGGGAAACCGCGTGGGCAGCTCCGGAGCGAAGCCCCAGCCTGACGCGCGCTACCCAAAGACGGGACGCACAACCGACGCACCGCAGGCGTCTGGAGATCGCCAACACTCATTATGTCATAAAAATAAGCGGCTTTCTTGACGGGAGTGATTGTCTTTGAATCACTGATCTGGGGAAGGAGTGTGTAACGTCGAGTTCAGTCCACATCGTGGTGCGCGCGCCGCCACGCCACTTTCCATTTCCTGTCAACCCACCCCTCACGAAGAAACACCCGGAACGTTCCGTTAAATACTGTACAAAACGTCCCTCTCCTCCCGAAGCAACCCAGTTATGTTTGGTTTTTTTTAGCTTTTTGTTCAGTACTGTACATCAGCTGAATGAGGAAAGCGTCAAAAAAATAAATGGTTTGTACTTTTGGGATTTTAATCGGAGCTGCGCTCAAACACGCATTTGCCGTTATTTTCCGCTGTGCGTCTGTATGGAGCAGCGACACGCTGCACAGAGATTAATTAAAGCGCCGATCGAGGACGCAACAGCTAGCTTTTCACTGCCAAGGTCTTACGACAAGTAGGCCATGTTCCCTCAGGCAACAGCTAATATTTAGCTACAAAATAACTTCCAACAGGGAAAACACGTCGTTGCAAATTCGGTATTTTAAACCATTTCACAGTTGCAGAATTTCCCATTAATTAAAAGTTATTTTAGTTACTGAATTGGGTTCTCGTACCATAACCCCATCAGAGTCTTGCAATAGGAATGCAACTACTGTACAATGGTGGCACACACTCATAACTGCAAGGCAGTCTGTGGTATCAACACAGACACTGCCTAAAGTATAATATACAAATTCACAATGTGGCATTACATTACACGTTATTTGGCTGATGCTTTTATCCAAAGTGACTTACAGGTGATTAGACGAAGCAGAAGACGATCCTCCCTGGAGCCATGTGGGGTAATGTGCCTTGCTCAAGGGCCCGACAGCTGTGTGGATCTTATCGTGGCTCCGACCTTGCAGGTCCCAGTCATGTACCTCACGCACTACGCTACAGGCTGCATATTGTGAATGTCTGCTATTTCATGACATGCAGAGAGAGTGTGACCATGGGGCTGTGCATGACCAATGACTCAATCAAGACCTTACCCAGCCAGTTACTGCCCGTTGATGCTAATGAACACTGCATGCATGGTGGGATTGGAATATCTTGGGTGACTAGAATCCCTGGAGTGTACATCATGCAATGAGAACATACAATAATGGCAGTTACACTCAGAAAACCCATTTAAATAAGGCATAACCAAAATACAGGACATCAAGATTTACTCGTAAGTTAAAAACTTAAATAGTCATATAGGTACCCTCCCGTGAATCTAAGATTTGCATAACTTATGTAGATATACAAATGAAAACGCACACACATTTCCAGTTGGCGCGTATAAAACACGTATAAACGTGCCACTCAGTGTCCGCAGCTATTTAGGATGGGCCCAGGTGCAAGATGGGCCCTTCCTCTGACAAAAAAATCCCAACCAAGATGCAGGTGCGCGCACGCAAACGCATATAACCTACGCACCCGTGTGCACACACAGCACCATTAGACATACATTTTGCAGACAATAGCTACTTTGGATTTCATTTGGCTCATGAGTAACTTTGGTCATTGGGACACAAGCAACATTGTTTGTGATACTTTAGAACATTTGTATTAATCAAGTCAGAACCATGGACCAACAATGGTCATAGAATCAAACCAACAAGACAACAAATCAACTAACGATAGTTGGGTTGTTTACATAACTAAAACTTAGGCCTATGCTACTGGTGTCAGTATCAGAGGGAAAGCACAACACAATAAATTAATGTATTCTATTGTTCACTGTGTTCTTATGCCTATTTCACTGAATACATTTTTTACAATTAAATATGAATTCATATATGAAAATGATTCATTTTATTTGCTTCTGTTTTGTCTTTCAATTTGTCATTATTATTTTAAAAATTAAGAGTATATTTATATTTATTGCAGGTACTTATTCTTATTATGGTCGTAACTCCTCCTCCAGTTGACTAAACAGACCCATTTGGTCGCTTCCTCTTTGTTAAGGGATACAATTTATTCTTTATATATTATAATGTTTTTTTAAGAACAGCCCCCTGATAAACATGGGTGGAACGCTAGGTTTACAGCCTAAAACCAGTCCAACAATTGAACAAACAAATCGAATTCACGGTAACTGCTGGGAGAATTAGCAGCTTCCTTGGCTAATTTGAATGCAATGCGAGTGAAGTACATTTACGGACTTATGCCTAATGTTAATTAATTAATAGAAGATTGAGCAATGTAAGAATGAAGTTAGCTGACATTAACGTTACCGCGTTGAACAAAACAGGAGTCTAGGGGGTGGAAATATAGGTTGAGAGACGGTTTGACATATAGACGGACTAGGTTAACACCAATACAGCTCATGGTTTACCTGGATATAGCATGGCTACGCCCTAGTTGCTAGAAAACTTTCACTTTTCAGCCAAATTTAGCTGACTTTTCTCCTGAAGAAGTACAGTAGACTAACGTTATATCTAGTTTACTATCCCACCTGCAAGGTTTCGCCGCCGTTGGGTGCAATGATTGCGAACGGCAACTGCGATTATTTTTTCCAAAAAGCCGTCCAGTTTCGGTAGTTTTGCTACCTTTTCCTCCTGGTTCTTTCTTTTCTGCGACCCACTTTTGTGCTTCAAGGGCATTTTCACATTAGGCAGCTAAATGACGCTCAATATTTTACGCACTAGACTAGCTAATATCAACACATGATCAAGACAATTCACGTCGGAAAACAGGAAACATATTTCCCAGCAGCATTCTTTGCATATCAGAAAAGAACAGCAACACCAAATTAATTAGCCTGCCACAAGTTATTTCATTGAATAGTGTATAGCCTTTTTTTGGAAAATAGACGCAGTGTCAATTTTGCAGGATGCTCACATATTGTACAAAGAAATAACTATGCAATTGTAATAACCATGACCGAGAAGAGTTTGCTTATTTAAGGATATATGTGCCCACGTCATTATAAGTAGGACTTCTCGTGTTACTTTCCGATGAGGGGATAAAAAAATAATAACTTATAAATAAATCAGACTTGTTAATGTAAGGACCTGGGCCATACCAGACCATGTTCCTGCTGGACCGCCCCTAGGGCCACACGTGAACTAACCTTCGTGAGTATTTAGTTCTTAGATAATATAGCTTATCTTGTTTTCTTTTTTTTAAATACACGAATGTATTACCAAACAATCAGACCGAATTACCAACCGAAACGTCACAACAACCAGCGAAAGTGTAAACTGGCGTCATATGCTCGGTAGCCCAGGGAAACGCATCACCCTCGATGACACAGGCCTAGCTCTCCAGGGGAAAGCCTCAGCGGATGTTTCCAGAAGCACCGGGGTATGATAATGTACTCAGGCGACACGCACGTACGTAGGCCCTCATAACTCACCCTCATTTGCATCAGGCTCTTCTCCTTCCCGAGTCACGGCCTTCCGGTCCCCACTAAGTACCCCAATAAATTCACATGTAATGCTCTTAAATGAGATCACTTACATGTGTCTTATTCTTCTCTTATATTTAGAATCTGGCACTTTGGCCTTGATTAACAAATGGCACTCAAGGCGCACAGGCGCCATTTTTCATCCCTAATGTCGGCGACGTGAAGTTCACGCGGCGAGGACTCATGGGGCCGCCCTCGCCGAGGGTGAAACCACCCCGCGCTGAGCCGCGTCTGAGTCACTCCGCTCAAGGACACCGTTTCTCACCACCGCTGGTCATTTAAAACAATATCAATTAACATGACTGCTAATTAACACAAAGAGTCATTTACTTGCGTGGCCAGGACCTGTGCCCGCTTCTGGCCGTACCGCTAAACAAGATCTTTGGATGTGGTGTATTTCAGGTGTGGTGTGTGTAGAATGTGATCGAAGTGACTTTGACCGTGGAATCATTTTCAGACAGGGTGGTTTGAGTATCTCAGAAACTGTTGATCTCCTGGAATTTTCACACACAACAGTCCCTAGAGTTTGCAGAGAATGGTGCGAAATACAAAAAACATCCAGTAAGCAGCAGCTCTGCAGGCAGAAACTCCTTGTTAATGAGAGGTCAGAGGAGAAGGGCCAGACTGACAGGCTGACAAAGCTGGGAAGGTGACAGTAACGCAAAAAACCACACATTACAACAGTGGTACGCAGAAGAGCATCTCTGAACACACAATGCATCAAACCTCTAAGGTGATACAACAGCAGAAAATAAGTCTAAAAAATAAGTCTAATAAATACCTAAAAAAGTGCTCAGTGAGTGTATAGTAAACTGTATACTACTTGTGTACAAATGGTATTACATGGATTAAAGTTACGGGGGGGGGTTAATGGTGATGGTAACTGAAATACTTTTGAAAAGGAAAGTGATCTTTTTCAGAAACACAGCATGCTAAAATGTTAAATGTAGCATTTCATCCAGAGCATAGAGTGCCTTTATATTTCATGTTTTGCAATACTATCGCACAGTAAAAATTTTCAGCGTAAAATCATGTCAGTGTTTATTTTACACCTACAGTACATGTGATCCCTATAAACTATATTGGAGATGACTTTCTGTCAGCGAAAATGTCTCTGAAGAGTAAGATGAGCTAAGAAAGCAAGTCTGTCCAATATCCCCCCCCCCCATAGTCTTTAAACACTCCATCCCACCTCCACATACTCCTCCCCCCTACACCAAACGCCAGCTTCTCATACTTGGCAGACACAAATCACTGCTAAAGAAACCCTAAATCTATTTGATGGGTGTCATCTTAAATGTGTCGCAGAGCATACGTATTTGAGTTTGACTTTTTCCCGATTTGAAACATCGGCTTTCTCAAGCTATGACACAGCGGCGTAGCGTTCATCACTGCGGGTTAAATCTGTCGCTAAATTTATCGTCCAATGTTTTGGCTCCTCTCTCCTCATTCTTCACCGGGATTGGCAGAGAAAGGCCCTTTCAGCAATTAATTACCGACGCCATCTCAGAACGATGCACACAGCGAGCTCGGGCGAACTCCTCTTTTTATTTCCTTTATTAAACATTTTAAAACAGCTTCATTATAATAATGTATTTTGATTAACGATGTTTACCGCATAGCCGGTTGTGTAAATTACTTATCCATAAATTAAAATAATAAAAGTAACTCGCATGAAGTATTGCCCAAATGTAAAACGTAACAGTCCAATTCATTCTCAGCAACTCTTGTCTACATAAAATATACATGTATAAAGATGAATAAATGTGTAAATAAATTAATTTAACATTTTCATGCCAGTGTCCAAGAAACCAATGGGGTCACTACACACATTTCACCTGCAATTAAAGCCAGAGATTATGAATAATATGTGTTAGCTAGGCCTAGCTTAGTTTTTTTTCCATCACAATTTTCCTCTTCTTCAACAATGTTATTATGCAAATATTGTTGAACTAAAGAGCTAGCTTATCATGGGGAGTATGTTCAAAATGTTTATTGTGATACATTTTATAACAAGGCCACACATTCCATTACAGCCTGTTTAGATACTTGTGTGCTCAGTGTATTGTACAGTACATGCACTCCCAAATAAAACACACACACACACACACACACAAACACACATACACACACTCTATCTCTATCTATCTCTCTCCTTGTGAGTATTCCTCCTAGCTAAGAAAAATAAACACATAAACATGTAAACTCGAGTGGGATCGGGCCACACAATTGGATTTAATGCAGCCAACAAAAGTAAATAAAACCATCTAATCTGAAATCATCTGGCATTAAACGGACCAGAATAGAGCCATAAAAGGGACTAATTATTTTGAAGCACTTCTGTTATTGAGCTAAATGAACCAATTACTGTACTTAGAAAACGGTGCCACCCTCACAAGCTGGAACAATTTAGGGGAGAAAAAAAACAGTGACACAGCAAAATTCCTCTGTGAAACAGAATTAACTTTTGCAGGTTCTAATATCAGAAGTAACATCTTGCGTAGCCATTATTATTTGACTATACTAGGCAGTATTACCGGAGGAAGATGTTTTCACTTTCAAAGAGGCAGCCTGTGTAAAGAGTGCCAACTTCTCTGCAGACGGTGATCCAAATTTGACGTTGCCAGAAACCCAGAAGGTAGCACAAGCCTGAACAACATCCAGGATCGTGAAAAGAAAAAACAGAAAATATATTTCTCTTTTTTAAAATCCTTCTTTGATTCTTTGTCTAATCACCACATAAATATAAACAGAAGTGTACCTGCCATATGTACACATACTAACCAGAAGAAACAGTGAATGAATTAACCAATAATTAATTTATTTTATATTTAAGAGGCCTCTTTCTCAAATTGAGTATCTTAAAATATTTTCTTCATTTTCTTCACACTAAACCACGATTTGTTGTTAAATGTTCTGGCCAGAATGACCAGTATATATCATTGCTAAACATCGACGGTGAAGGTAAGGTCAAAAAGGACATTTCTCAGTCATTAGTTCTGCATTAACCTGTAACCTGTAATATTACATATATTTACCTAATAGCTGTCTAATATTGAGAAATTATTTCACCATTTATTTTTTCCTTGTGCTGAATTGGCAAGTGAAATGTTCTGTGTTGCTAGATATGCCAAGAGTGTCAATGTAGTAATAAAATAAATTAATTTAAAAAGTAATACTTCTTGCAATAGCAGTAAATATAAGATACTGTTCTTCATTTACAATATATATACTGTATACTACATACTGTAGACTGTATGTGACATAGGAATACACGGTGTAAGTTGAGTATAAATGAACATGTTGTTGAAAGTGGTAATAGATTATGAGGTGTGAATTACAGGGTCAGACAGAGTACTGATTAGCCAGTCCCTGATAACAGCATATAAATGACATGAAATAACAGAGGCATAAAATAACAGTGTTCAAGTTACAGCACTTTGTCGAAAAGACTCCCCCTCTCCCGTTCCACTCACAGCACTGGGGAGCTGGTGGGGGTGGGGGTGGGAGGGAGTGCACTATATCAGATGAAGTTGCTATCATAAACTTTCGTCGGGAACTTCTTCAAGGGCATTTTCTAAGCCCGTGACAATGTACAGCGGACCGCAAATGAATGACGTCTCATCGATAAAGAGGCGCGCTATTATGATCTTTATATATACCTTAAATATATAAAGAATTACTACATTACAATCTTGCATTTGCCTTCAAGAAAGCCTATTGCCTGATTATGTTTTTAACGTGCGTTACTGAAGGTTACTTCGATGATTGTGTCACTGCCAGGAAAAAAAAGCAATTAATTACTTTCTTTATTAACATACTTCACATTGACTAATCAATCTAAATGTATTACTAATAGTGTTAGTCTTCCTGTAATAGAAGCCCTAGCTGAGTGGTGGTGCAGTGGTGGAAATGGAAGCAGTTATCAGTTTGCACATTCTGAGCCGTGACAAGCACTTGTTTTAATGCAGATTTCCAGCAGCACTCTGTACAGGGCAGGCTTCTGAAGCAGGAAAAAAAAAAAGGTGTTTACCTTTAGGGTAAATGTACTTAAAATCAGGAAAAGGCTTTGTAGAGCAAGTCGAACATTTTAACATCTTTGTATTTCATTGAAATCACTGACAACAAAATTGCCGCTAGCAAGTTTTTTTTTCTGTTCTCTCTTTCTCTCCCTCTCCCTCTCTCTCTCTCTCTCTCTTTCACAAACTTAACTATGACATCTGGTACGGTTTATGAAAGGCATGACAACAGACACTCGAGCACTGCAGAAATGTGTGTCAGGGAGAGAGAGAGGCGTAGCTTTTTTTACTGGAGGGAATAAAATGTAAAGAGATCTGTAATTACCATTATTTAAACAGCTCAGAATAACAAGTGGATTATGCAGACCAGGCTTTTGTGAACCGAGAGCATCTTTTAACATTTTCAGCGCAAAAAAAAGAAAAAGCTTTTCACGTTTATCGTCTCAGAACGCCGTGCATGTATACATTACATTATCTCCTTTCTAAATACTATATAGGCATGGAAAATAAGCAGGGAGCAATCCTAATGTTATTTGCAGTATTCCCAAAGTATCAATGACACTAAAATGCACACCTGCTGTAGAAAATATAGTTTTCATTTTATAGGTTTCTTTTACATTATGCAAAGAGATATTAAATTCAAAAGTTGGATATGCATATATTTGGCTGATATACTGTAGGACATGCTGTGAACTTATGTTTTGAGATAATTATAACAGTAGACTGTGGAAAAAACATCCCTGTGTGTTGCTTATTTAAAGCTGTAAATTACACAGTAATTCACAGTTTTGGTACAATAAAAAGTCATGTAATCTACATAAATAGCAAATCCAGTCGTAATCTTAGCAAAGCATATGTTCTTGTTTGTTTTTACATGTGTTGTTTATCTATTCAGTAAGATAACATAAAAAATAATGCAAATTATCGCAAGCTCTATATCTACTGTTTTTATTCAAACAGAAAAGCATTTCTCAAATGAAAAACATGCTGAAACAGATAGAGTAGGAGTCAGAAATGAATCAAATGAATTTTAGTTACTGATGCGTCTTTATTAAGTGATTGTGGCTAGTCATGCTGCATTAATTACTGCAGCCAATACATTAATACATTAGCAACCTTTGCATCAATCAGACGTGCAGTACAGTACAGTAACGCACACGTGCATTTTTCATGAATAGATTTGTTTCATAATGGTTTGTGACACTTTTTAACAGACTCAGCTATTTGTTGCTCAGATGCAAAGCTTGTTTGTGTGAGGCTGAGGGTGTATGAGTGTGTGAGTGTGCGTGTGTGTGTGTCTGTGTCTGTGTTTATGCATGGATGTGACTGTGCATGAATTTCTGTGTGTTATTCATATTTGTATGAACTCTACATGTACATTTGTGTGTGTGCATGTGTGTGTTTGCAATGTGTGTACAGTGTACAGTATATGTGTGTGTATTTCTGTGTGTGCATCTGCATTTTTGTTCGTACAGATATAGTATGTGAGTGTGTCTGAATTTCTGTGTGTGTGTGTGTGAATGTGCATGAGCCATGGGTGAGCCACAATGTTTACCTGTCTGTGTGTGTGTGTGTGTGTGCTTGTGAGTAACAGTGTTCACCATGTGCATGCGTGTGTGCATGCGCGTGTGTGTGTATGTGTCTGTGTGTGTGTGTGTGCGTGCGTGCACGTGTGTATGCGTGCATACGTGTGTGTGTGTGCATGTATGTGTGCGTGTGTGTTTGTGCATGTGTGCATGTGTGTGTGTGTGTGTGTGTGTGTGCATGTGTGCATGTGTGCATGTGTACATATGTGCGTGTGTGTGTGCATGTGTTTATGTGTGTGTGTGTGTGTGTGCATGTGTGTGTGTGTGTGTGTGTGCATGTGTTTATGTGTGTGTGTGTGTGTGTGTGTGTGTGCATGTGTGTGTGTGTGTGTGTGTGTGTGTGCATGTGTGTTTGTGCATGTGTGCGTGTGTGTGTGTGTGTGTGTGTGTGTGTGCATGTGTGTGTGTGTGTGTGCTGGTGCTGAAGTGAAACATTCGGAGTACCCATAGGGGCCAGCAGCTCAGATTAAACGTATTGCCACACAGCACAGGAGACTGAAAGGCCCGCTGGTGCTGTGGTTCTCCCCAGCCAGCCCTGGGCCCGGGTTGGACAGGACCACGCTGAAGCACAGAGCACGTCAGACCCCCTCCTCCACACACAGACCCGCACCACCGAGACCGCGGGAGGATGTGGGGTAGGACTGCACCGGACAGATCCACTCAATTACACAACCGCCAATCACCGTCACGTTAATAACGTATCAGAATATACATGTCACCCCACCCACCCCCCCTTCTCCAACTAACTACAGCCTCAGCTCAGATCCTCTTGATATAATATGATTTTTTTTGTTAAAAGAGAGATGGATTGACAAAGGGGGGGAGAAAAATGTCAATTTTGCTTTAAGTCAGTGAGACAGATAAGCACTGTAATTACTGTCACGGCCGTACAAAAGCACTGTACTTACAGTGCTAAATGCCAATTCAGCTTTCAGTTCAGCAACTTAAGTACAAGTACATAACTTTATATTGGCTAGCCGAGGAGTGTGGGGGCGGGTGGAAGCCTGTTAATGCAAGCAAGGGAGCTATTCTTCTGCCCTCCGCCTCAATCTTTCTTTCTTGAGAGGGAAGGAAATGATTGTCCAGCAGCTCCCTCTTGTGGACAGTGAGGTAACCGCGCCTACAGCTCTTTCCCCCATGCATCCGTGCTGCAACGCTGGAGAGATTGATCTGTCCTCGGCTGCATCCCGCTAACACTCCATCTGCATTTACAGCCTGGGTCTAATACAGCGGGATCTGACCCCCCCCCCTCCCCCCCCTTCGGTTAAATATTTAGACGTTCGATTTCCACCCCTTTAAGGAACTGACTCGTGCCCTCTTCCCCCTGAAAACGAATCGATGGGGAGGGTTGGAGAGGCAGCGAGATGTTGGGTGTAAACAGGTTCAAGCGGAGGCTATAGGGGCCCTGGTGAATTTCATGCTAATGTATTCACAGCTATAGCGTAATGCATATGCATACCCAAACAGCAGGATTATACAACCAGGGTCAGAGCGCGTTACATTCTGCAGGGCTGTTGCTGTTTTTTTATAAAGACGAGAAACGGGAAAAAAGGACAACCAAAAAAAACCCAACACTTCTACCGCAACACTGCGTAAACAAAGAAATAAGTCTCAACGCTAATGTTGAGGAAAGATAATCCGTGTAAATGAAAGGAACAGAAATGTAAAAGTCGGCGTGTGTTCCAGCGCAGTGAGACGGGGTGTAATGGGAGCGTGTGCTGAGGTAATTGCGGGAGGCGTGTTTGTGCACACGCGTGTTTGTGGAATGGGGTGATAAACGCGCGCTGACCCCTCTCCGCCGCGCGGCTCGCGGTAAGGACGGCCCGCCCTTGCCGGTTCCTTCGGGGACGGACGTCTCGCGCTCGCCAACCGCCGAGGAAGGGGTGGGGGGGGGGACCACATTAATATCCGCGCACCCATGACAATACCGCCATTATGAGTGTACGGGCCTGCACATTATACACCTCCAGCCGTCCGCAAAAACGCTCGCCTTCTCCTTTCTTCTCAATTTGAACTACCGCCAAGTGAGAAAAAGAAAGGGAGAATCTCTCTTTCTTTTTTTACCTTCTTCCAGTGGACAAAAGCCAGTCCCCCCTATCCCTATACCCCCATAAACACGTTCCTCTCTCCCTCTCCCTCTCTGCCCCTGTTCTAATCTGTTACCTGGTGACACTTACCTCCACTACAAATGATTGTTTGCCTTTATTGTTGGCCTCCGTGTGTTGTTTTGTTTGTCGTTTTTTTTTTTTTTTTTGCTCTATCTCTCCCTCCCAGACACGGTGTATCCGTTATAATTACAATTTACACCGGTAAGAGCTCGCTGGGTTAAAGCGCAATTTCAAACGGGCGAAAAATAAATAAATACAAAACACGAAAAAAAACCAGCTTGTCTCCACAGAGGAAAACACCGCCGTCGCGGCGACGGCATCGTCAGCGGCAACAGGAGCGGCGGCGACGTGCTATTACGCCGCGGCTAAACGGAAAGCGCGGCGGTGTCTGTCCGGATATCGATTGCTCCCCGCGGCTGCCGCGCTAACGGCAGCGGAGAGCCGCTGAACTTTAAAGCAAACAGACCCCCTCTCGCTCGCCGTCCTCGCGACCGATCGATACGTCACAGAGCCCGGCCCTCAGCTCGGGAAATGCCTCTATCTGCACTAATGGCCTTCCCGCTGGTTACTGTGAGTTAGGGGCCACGTCAGAGAGGCTGAGGGGACGCCGAACAGAGCGCGTGGTAAACATGTTCACACGCACAGGTACATGAGTGCAGCACGTTCACACATACAGTACATACTTACATACATGCATACTAATACTGTACAGCAAGAGCCTCTAGCATAACAGACCTCTCTCAGATAACCTGCTGCGTTTATACACCTACACGCAGATGGACATACACACACATACACACATACACATACATACACACTCACACACACACACACACTATAGAACCATAGCCTACAGGCCACTGTGCTGGACTGTATATATACAGACATACAGACATACAGACACACGCAGCAGACTCATACGAACAGTACACACAGATCGATGTGAACACACACAGCACATACCAAGCCTGTATATGCTTCAGGCCATGACACATGTAGGTACACACACACACACACACACACACACACACGTAAATACAGTACATACATGGTAACACTGCACGGCCTGAGCGTATAGCACACTATATCTCTGTCACAGTCTAAATGTACGTACACACACACACACACACACACACACACACACAGACACACGGGGTAACATTTACCCAATACAATAAATGCAAAGTACATTTAAAATCAATAATTTCCTGAAGCAAATGGTTGCCATGGATTCTGCCATTCCAATCATTCAACAGGGCCACGCATTCCAAGTGTTAGTTTCCTTTTTTTTTTAACAACCAGTTTATTACCTGTTTATCACCTGGTTACTAACAGTTTACAACAAAATAAGTAATGTGATATATAACATAAGTAATACGTTGAAATGGTGAAGTAGCAAAAGACTTATGAGCGCTTTTTTATATTTAACCGGCAATAAATTGAAGCAGGACCCTTTATTTACAAAACAAATATATTCCTTATTTTATTGATGGAATTATAGATGACAATAACATTTACAGCAATGTAAGTGATTACATAGTTTTTCCTCTAAATATGGATATAGTCTTAATTTCTAAATGAATCATTCATTTAAAAGGCAACACTGTAACTATGAGCCAGAAAAATGCACTGAATCATTTTGATATCAATAACTGAATCATCGTGTGGGAAGTAAGGTATTGAATGGCGTCAGCATTATGTCAATAAAACGGAAGAGAAATGGCACGGTCGTGCTCCGTTAACACCCCTCCATTTTGTCGAACTGTAATTCAGCCTCTGTAATGGCCGGACCTGAAGAACAGGTCTGACGGAAAGCCTAATCGTCACGGCGATATTAGGCAGATTGACCCTAATGTTCCTCACATCGTTACGCGAGGGGGGGGGGTTCAGCATGGCTGGGCACTGTCCCGCCCCTGTCCATTCTGCCTAAGGAGGGGACACACCCCATATTCACACACCCTGTCCCCTACACCACCAACACAACACCCTGCGTGCGCAATGGGGCATACAAGCACGCACTGATACACACACACACGCACAGAGACACACACATACTCTCACATGCAGTACTAACACACACATGTACACACATTCTCACATGCAGTACTAATACACACACAGACATGGACATATACATGCATGTGCGCGCACACACACACACACACACACACACACACATAAGATCCATGAACACAAACTACAGACCCCCCCCCCCTTTCTGCCTCTGGCACAGTTTATATGAAAGAATAATACGATTAGTGTTATTCTTCTGTGAAAAACTTATTCATGCAATCTGGAATGCCTCTACCTTGAGTTTCAGGAAAGGAAAAACACAGGAGCAGCACAGAGAGGGTCTTTCCCCTCAGTATTGACTGAGGTCCTCTCTCTGCAACGCGTGGAGTTGGGTTTGGTTCTGCCCTGGTCACCAGCTGCAGCCTCACCTCGTCCCTGAGAATCGCTCCAGGCCGTGACCTCACCCTGCGTGGGACACGCTACTGGGCAGAAGTCTTCCTCACCCTATATCACTTTCATATAAATTTGGCCTTAGATGTTTATTTTATTTTTGCTTTCTGCATTCATGTATCAACAGAAAAGAGCTAATTTGACAATTTGACATTTTAACTGTTAACTGATTTTAACCCCTCCAGAGTCTCAGTTTAGAGGTATTACAGGGCCTGTTAGACCCTTACAGATGGATTCTGATCTGGGTCTTTCTGTATATTTCACACACACACACACACACACACACACACACACACACACACACACACAAATGCAGACACACAAATGCAGACACACACAGGCATGGACGGAAATAGGCATATACACACACTCTCACACACACGCACATACGGATGCACGCACTCACACACACATGCACACACATATGCTACTTAGCTTAAGGAAGCATACCAGCTCTGGTTTGATTCCCAGAGCTGGTATGCGAAAAAATGAAAAGTGAAATTTTGGAAAGAATGGCAGCAATTTAAGCAAAGGAGTGTAAAAGAAAGCCCCTGCTACCCTACACAATGAAATGAGAAAGTATGGATTCAGCTTTTCCATGTCTGTGGTTTCTTGATCATAGTGTACAGTCTTTGCTCTGAAATCACTGGAGGTAGCAGAGGCTAATCTAGTGAGAACCTAAGATGGAGAGGCTAATCGTCACGGCGATATTAGGCAGATTGACCCTAATGTTCCTCACATCGTTATGCAGAGTCCTGCACCCCTTTTGGGGGAACGGGGGGTCTAAATGAGGGGGGTTCAGCATGGCTGGGCACTGTCCCGCCCCTGTCCATTCTGCCTAAGGAGGGGACACACCCCATATTCACACACCCTGTCCCCTACACCACCAACACAACACCCTGCGTGCCCAATGGGGCATACAAGCACGCACTGATACACACAGCCACCCACACGCACACGCCCACACATAAACACACACACACATACATGCACACTCTCACACGCATACACACAGATGTGCACGCACACACACAGACGTACACACACATACCCACATACACATGAGCACACACACACACTCACATGCACACACTCACATAGACATACACACACATACCCACATACACACAGACACATACTCACATACACGCTCACACACTGATGCACACACACATGCACATATACACACACAAAGTTTGCTTGACTTTTGCATGAAAGTTGTTGACATTTTTTCTGCTCAAGTTACAGAAGAGCATATTATATAATTAAAAATTATGTTAACAAAATCCAATTTCAATTTCAGACTCACACATCATTATGTGTTTGGCTGCTGCCCACTCTGTGATTAGCGTAATTTCCACGGTTATTAGGTCAGTGGAATTAATTGCAGAAATGGAAAGAACCCCACTGTCTCTCGCAGGTCAAACGTCGCATTTGACACAACCCAGGTTTTTAATATCCGTGAAATCAAAAGGCAGTGGCATTTTCCCGGAGCTCGAAACCCTACTCCGTTAACAATGGCATATTCATCTTCAGCCCTTTTTTCACCACTCCCCGCCCCCCTCCCTCCCACCCCATCGTTTCTGTTTTCATCAAAAGCAGGGCGTGCGTTCGATCGCTTGTGTCCTGATCCTTTCACACCTCTCATAATGTTATTTTAAAAAGAAACATGGAAGCAATTTGATTTTTTTCTCTCTCCGCGCGTTTTATTTTTCAGAAATGACTACCACATTGGCGGGCCGCGCAGAGTCAACCGCCGGGCGCTAAGCAGGAGGGTCCCCTGGGGGCCCCCGCTCCCAGAGACAGACCCCTGGGGGCCCGTGGGATCCGGTCGCAGCACGCCGACGGGGCATGCGTGTTTGACAGCCTGAGTAATCTCGCAACACGTCAGATCACACACAACACTCCACAGTCGCTGAAAGAAAAATAACCTTTCCCCCAAAAAATAATAAATATCCTGACAGTTCACACTACACCTCTTCATCCCCCCCTCTCCCCCCCCACAGAACGCGGGTTAGGGAACACCCCCCCCTCTCTCCCCCCACTGTTAGGGAACAGGTTTACGGTGAGGCCGTTCGGTTTGTGCGCACATCCTGAAGAAAAGCGGATTCGCTTATAATCATTAAGAAATGTTGGATTGGTTTTAAAAACCAGAGTAACACGTGATACTAATGATACTAAATAAGTAATAGTATAGGTTTCAACAATTAATCATTCAAACAGCACAGAAATCAAAGTTACCACTTCACACTGTAACTAAAAATGTCTGAATGAGAATGCTAATGAAAATTCATAAAACTTACAAAGAAAGAAATGTTACATCATAAACAAAATATAATAATTTCAAAGCAACTAAGAGACTGACAAAGAAAGTATGAAATAAATGAAAAGAGTTATTTCAGTGACACGCAGTGACACCATAAGAGTGACTGACAGGGCGCTTTCAGGCCGGATCCCTCCATGGGCCATAAAGAGGCCTCTCCATCGCTGCCCACTTCACATAAACCCCGGTACCATCTGCGGCGGATGGACCCGCACCCCCCCTCCCCCTCCCCCCGAATCGTGTCCGGTGACTGGCCGCTTCCCAGCCGGGCCCGGGGCACGCCGCGACGCCATTGGCCGGGAGGGGGTCTGAGAGCGGGCCGGAGAGCCAGGACGGGTCCCCCGTCCGCTTTTGGGGAAAGGGATTACAGTGGCCGCTTGTTCAGCGGGTGCAGAGTCATTACGGAGTGACACCGGGCCTCGGCTGTGCCGGGGAAAATCTGTCACCAGAGTGCGGCGTGAGTGGCAATCCAAATTGAAAAAGCCTGCCACGAGGAGGAGGGGGGGGGGAGGGAGGGGAGGAGGGGAAAAAAATGTGGTCATCAATTGCTGGCAACAGAACGAGGGAAGAGATTATTGGAAGGCAACACTGCAGCAGATGTCTGATGAGTGTCTATTAACCTGCTTCCTACATCTTGTAGTCCTGGCCGCGGCGGCGTCAGACTGTGAAACCTTGTCCTCCCCGATAGGAGGGGGCTCGTAATCCCGGGGAAAATATTGCCGTCCCGCTCTCCTGATTCGCTGGCCCGGGCTGCGCTGGCGAGGCCGTCGCCGGGCGGAGATGGAACAGCCGGCCCCCCGCCCCTCGGCCGTCCCCCCGCCCGAACGCCCCCTCCGTTTGGGCTCCGCGGGCGCGAACGCGAACGGGGGCGGTCTGGAGCCCCCCGGGGCGGGGAGAGGGGGCGTCTCCGACCCGCCCGGCTCGCTTCCTGCGTGGTGTGGAGCGCTCGTCTCCGGCGCTCTCCCGCCCGGCGGGCTCGTGTCCGCGCTGCTCGCAGAGGTCGCCCAGAGTTCATTAGCTTTGAGCGCGAGGCTGGAACCAGGGCCAGGAGACCACAGGGCGAGCGGACATCACACAACGGTTTCCAGGCGTCCGGCTGATTGGTTATCAAACGCGAAGCCCGTGCCATGAATACTACCCCTGCCACCAATACAACATGGACAAATTTCACACTGTCTGTCTAGCCCCACCCCACCAATTCCACATCACACCCCACCGAATAAACCCATCACCAATTCCCCGTCCTTTCTGAGTCCCTAACCTAGTCCCTAAAGCAAGGACTGTCATATTCCTACTCCTCTGTGTCATATTCCTGGATAACAACCATGGATAGCAACCAGCAACACGTTTTTTAAACCAAAATGAAAGCCTCAAAAACAAAAATATGACTTTGCACCTTTTCCACACTTACCATTTATTTTCATACTTTCTGACTTTCTGACTTTTTTCTTCACGCGTTGTTTTGGAGAGGGGCCCATTTGCAACCCCGCCCAGTCACAGAGAGTTAGCTCACGTTAAACATAGTTTGGTTTAGTTTGCGAGCAGGCACCAGCCGTGAGCTCAGATGCTACGCCTGGCTTGCAGCCGTGCTTGAGGAGGGGCTGTGGACCCGGCTCTGAGCTCCGAGCTCCGAGCTCCACATCCGCTGCTGCACTACAGGCATACGGGGCCAGGGCCACACAGCGCCAGTCACAGTGATGTCACCGTTAAAACCCCACACACTCTCCTCTAGCCAGGCCTGTGTCACTGGGACAGAGCTCTTAATGAACAACCGTGCTCCAAATGTACGGCGTACCCATGAGAAGGAGGGAGGGGGGTTTTGGGGTGGGGGGGGTGAGCGGGGGGGTTTGGGGAGGGAGGGGGGGTGAGCAGGGGGGTTTGGGGTGGGAGGGGGGGTGAGCAGGGGGGTTTGGGGTGGGAGGGGGGGTGAGCGGGGGGGTTTGGGGTGGGAGGGGGGTGAGCGGGGGTGTTTGGCGTGGGGGGGGTGAGCGGGGGGGTTTGGGGTGGGAGGGGGAGTGAGCAGGGGGGTTTGGGGACGGAGGGGGGGTGAGCAGGGGTGTCGCTGCATCATGGCCGCCGTTACGCCGCACAGCCGCGGGTTCCCAGGGGTGCACGCGGCCCTTCCTCGGCCGGTGATGGCCGTCGGGACCCTTCTTTCCGCTTTGTTGAAATGCCCGGCCGTACCGCAGTGGCTGCGGTTTGGAGAACTCGTAGGAGCGGAGAGGGAGGGTTAAGGCTGCCTGGTTCACTTTTCGCTCCTGGGCTGACTTTAATGAAGAAATCAAATTCAGCCCAGCCTCCGCCAACCGCCAACCACCGTCCCGCGCCTCTGATCTTTCTGGGCCCGGCAGAGAGAGTCAGAGGAGGAGGGTGGGGGTGGGGGGCAACTTAAAACGAGGGGCAGGGGCGGGGGCGAGGGGTGGGGGGGCAGGCAAAGAAGCAGTCCATTACAAATTTATCAAAAGAGAACTGACATTGCGAGGCTTTGGATACAGCTCTTCTGAACCGCTAAAGATCCAGGTCAGACTTCCTGGGCTTTAGTTTGAGGGTTTAAAAGTACACAGTTTCTCTGGTGGGGTTGGCGGGGGGGGGGGCAGGGGGGCGGGGGGGCAGACAGGTAGACGCAAGTGGGGAGGGTGAGGGTGGGTTTTGGGTCAAGGGGTTGTTCCCGTTTTTCCACAGTTTTGACTTTCTCTGGTCCGGATAAGTCTTTGTCACATTGCGGCAGGGATGTTATAAAGTAAGATTACAGGCAGCTCAGCAAACAGGCTGCAGTGTTCACCGTTAATCCCACATTCATTAAAGCCCGCTTTGTTTGCCAGTCAGGGTAAAAATTAAGGGTACATATGTATGCGTGTGTGTGTGTGTGTGCGTCTGTGTGAATGTGTGTATGTGACTGTGTACCTGTGCGTGTGTGTTTGTGTGTGTTTGTGTGTGTGTGTGCGTGTTTGCACATTTCTGTGTGCGTGCTGTGAAAGCATATGTATGTGTGTGTGTGTTTGCGTGCATGCGTGTGTATGGTTATGTTTGTGTGTGTGTGTGTATGGGCGCAGGTGTGTGTGCTGGTGTGTGTGTGTTTGCGTGCATGCGTGTGTATGGTTATGTTTGTGTGTGTGTGTGTGTGTGGGCGCAGGTGTGTGTGCTGGTGTGTGTGTGCGCATGTGTGTGTGCGTGCAGGCGTGTGTATGGTTGTGTGTGTGTGTGTGTGCGTGCAGGCGTGTGTATGGTTGTGTGTGTGTGTGTGTGTGTGTGTGTGTGTGTGCGCATGTGTGTGTGCGTGCAGGCGTGTGTATGGTTGTGTGTGTGTGTGTGTGTGTGTGTGTGTGTGTGCGTGCAGGCGTGTGTATGGTTGTGTGTGTGTGTGTGTGTGTGTGTGTGTGGGCGCAGGTGTGTGTGCGTGCAGGCGTGTGTATGGTTGTGTGTGTGTGTGTGCGTGCAGGCTTGTGTATGGTTGTGTGTGTGTGTGTGTGTGTGTGTGTGTGTGGGCGCAGGTGCCTGGGTGTGTGTGTGTATGCATTGCGTACGTGTGGCGGAATTCAATAACAGTCCATTCAATACGGAAAGCTGTTCTGCGCCACCCAAGAGAAGCAGCTCGGATGTGTGGGAAGCTCTCTCTCCGTCCACGAACAAGACATTCCTTGTTCCTGGTTTAAGGCACAAACAGATTAAGATGAATGGAGGCCAGCTTAGTGACTTTCGGGGAGAAGAGAAGAGCTTCAGATCAATAAGGCTTCGGGAGGGAGGGAGGGAACCAAAGGAGAGCGGCTCCTCGTAGCCTCCGAGGGAAAGCTGTTCTCTAACACTTCCTCTCTCTACACCGGCCAAAGTCGCCAGGGCAGGAATGTAAATTTAGAATAACCAATAAGGGACTCTAGCCCAGGGAGGGCACTGATCCAAGCAAGAGCTGGAGAGGTTTCTTCCCTCTTTCAAACGTTATGTTTGATTAAAAACACCCAATAAATTCAGCCACAATGTGTTAGGAAATTGGCCAAAAAGGCCAGTCGAGAAAGTAAAACTCAAAATGCAAAAGTGTTTGGGAGTTTTGTACTTTTTTTAAAGCCACAGTTTAGAGTGTTCTCTTTTCAAATCTCCATCAAGTTTTTGATTTTGTTATACGTATACGTTGCGATGAAAGAGCTTCCCGAGGAATGAAACACACTGCCCATAAAACCAGCGCAGGACTGCTAATCAGACCACTCACGGTCTGCTGCCTGAATGAACAGACGCACGTACAGCGAGCCTGTACACTGCGGATCAACACTGACATTTAAAGGGCATCGCTCATTCTAAAAAGCCACTGACGGCATGTATTAGTGCATAAGTGCGGTGTGTGTTTATGTGCGGTGCGTGTTTATTACAGAGCACGTATGTTCACGCATGAACGCACCTAGACGCCCGTGCTTGCATGTTATAGCGCACACAGACACATATACACATGCATGTTTACCTGCATGAATGTTTGCAGCACTTGTGTCCATGTGTTTTTTATGATTACATTTTCTCCAATTAGGCTCTAAAACCCCCACATGGTCCCCTATGTAAAAGTGTGCGTGAATGTTACGGCCCATATTGACACACACTGTATGTATACGTGCATGTACTGTATACAGAACCTGTGTGGATGTATGTACTATATGTCTGAATGTATTTTTTTAGGATTGTATTTTTCCCATTCTGCAGTAAGGCCCGAACACTCCCCCGTGGTCTCCCATGAGGAGCCTCGGTCCAGAGCAAGCCTGCCTAGCGCGTCTGCATCACAGCGTTCACGGCGATCAGGCGGAATCATTTGGGTTAACGCTGCAATTATAACGCAAAGCTTATTATCTGAAGAGGAATCATACCCCGCTCCTTCTAATAATACATCGCACGCCTCCAGTTAGGAAGCCGTCTTTTAAAACTAATCCCCTAAGAGGTCTCCGCCATAATGAACTTAATGTAAATTAACACGCCGCCAAGTCGCAGGAAGCACGCCGACGCTTCCATAAATCTGTTCTCTGGCTCACTGACCCGCTCTCCAAAACAAGAGCAAAGAAATAATCATAAAAATATTAAAGTTCTCGCCATGCAAGTTTGTAAATAGTCGTTCCAAGCGGGCTTTAATGATGAAAAGGTTATAAAGGCTGGATGGCTGGTTTCTCCTCCTTTTCCTCTTTCTCTCTCTCTCTCCCTCTCTCTTTCTGTCCCTCTCTCTGTCTCTCACCCCCCCCCCCCCCCCCCCTCTCTCTCTCTCTCCCCCCGCTCACCTTGTTATTAGCAGTTTTAAACAAAGGCACATCGGTTGCCGTGGGCAGCGGTGACCCCTGTGTCTGTTAACATGAACCCTGCTCATTCGGCGGAGGGGTCAGGAAGCAGGGTTAGCCCGGCGAGTTGATCAGGTCAAGATTAATAACACTGGAGAACCTCCAGCCTGCAGAGGGTAGCGTTGTCCGAAGCAATTACACTCACCGCGCGCCCAACGGGGGGTGTTCGGGGTGGAGAGGGGGGCATTACGGACAGACGCCATTTCGCCTAATGACAACGACAACCGCGGGACCCGTCACGCAACCATCGTGTATCAACCGTTTTCATTTTATTTTATTTTTTATTTATTTCCCCCCATTTTAAGGAGCCTATAATGCCGCTCCCAGCAGTGCACTCACCGATATTAGCATGCCAATCTGTCGGCATCTCCCTCACAATTTTAACAGCAAAATTTATGAATATGGTCCCCCAGTGTCGAACACAAGAATTCCCAAACCAGAAAGTTAGTACTGCATGGAGAAGAAAAATGGGCTTAAAGACATTCTGACATAAAAACAGCCCAGGGTGCCGTTTCTGCGCTGTAAAATTAAGCCAAAAACAATCTCTGAAATATTCAGCTGAGTGCTATTAATTCCATAATTAATTGTATAATATGACTTAATTTAATAAAATCAAATGGCATTATAGGTGTGTTGGCTTGTCACGACTCATTGAGCATATTGGATTTGCTTAGATTTGCTTTTTTTCCGGACACATTCAGTGACGCATGTTATAGTTGGGGGACAGTTGTAAGGAGGCTCCTACAGCGGCATGAGGGGCCACGGTTATGGAAGGGGCCCGGTGAATTTCCCAAGGTCGGCCGGTAATTCCGGTTTTAGTCATCGCGGCTCGATTTGATGTCACAGCATCTGCGGAAGCAGCACCAGACTGCGTTTTTTCAAAGGTCGAAGTCCTCGAACGGTCTGTGGCTTTCTGACTACCACGGTTCACTGCCATGCCTTTACCTGTGTGGTTCATCTGATCACCCTGTCTGTGGAGGGAATGGGCTCGTGAACCGAATGGTTGTGGGTTCAAATACCAGCGGGGGCCCTGGCGTTGTATCTTTAATCACGGTATTTAAGGTCAATCCTTAATTTTTCAGTTTTGGTGGATTTAGTGACATCTCTGGTGAAAAGAGTGATTTGAGTGATTCTTTTTCTTTGTAGTGTAGAAAGGAGATTGCTGAGGAACATCCAACTATTTAATCTGACAGTAATTCTGAGCAAAATATGAAAGCTCATTTTTGCCTCATTACCTCACTTTTCAGATTTTAGGTGCTTGCTCTTTCGCATGGGTAATGCAGGTTCCTGTGCGTGAGTTATCGTATTTGAATATGTGGTGGGACTGTCGCACCCGACAGCACCAGTGGAAAACAGCATATAGGGGAGCAATGTAAAAACACAGACACACTGAATCCATACTGCTACAGAAATACACTCATGAGAAGGTAACAAATAGGCCTATGTTATTTTTTATTGTGAGGAAATAACAGATCGACACTTTAACCCGAATTGCTTCACTGAAATAGTCAGCTGTAAAAAACATCCGCTTTTCAATTGCTGAAATGTAATGTAGCTGAACACGGGAGAGACAGACAGAGGGAAAGAGAGAGAGAGAAAGAAAGGGAGTGAGATAAAGAAGGGGAGTGAGAGAAAGAGGGGGGCACAAGCAAAGCAAAAGAAACGCAGATGTGGAGAACAACCCTCAGAGCCAATTAGAATAAGGGAGAAAACGAAGGTTGCGCGTTTTTAATGATTTCGCTGGCTGTGCTGTTTATTAGCGGCGCAATTACTTGCCGTGACCCTCACCTGCTCACCCCAGTGCCTGATGGGAACCGTGGAGCATAACAGGAAAAACACGCAACGCCGCCCGGCCTCGACGCGGCGTATTCTAATAAAACAGGAAATATTTCTCTTCCTTACCGCCTTTTTCTATATAATGCTTTTATCGCCTTCTCTGCCCCCCTTTTCATCAAAGCTTTTGTACCATTATGACATCCATTGTAGCACGTATGAAATAGCCTACATGTAAAAAATTATGGTCTAATCTAAGCCTTAATGGCAAGGTATGTGTCATATGTAACCTTTATAACTTTGCTTGTCAGTTTTTTCCATTAGAGACCCCATAAGCAGCCCGGGCGAATCAGTCACCGACCGCAGTGACAGGTCTAACCTTCCCAAGTGGCTAGGAACGCCATCTTCACTGCCGCCTATTGACCAAAGCAATAACCCGTTCTATATGGTGTATTAAAGCCATTTTCTACATGCTACCTCAGCACCATCCATTGTTCATGCAAGCTCCTGCTGACCATGGGAAACCTGTGCTCCACACTAAATTGCTACGCTTTACACGGTTACACCAGTTAAGCAATAAGCCCCCAACTGAATTGTTTTTTCCATTTTCAGAGTGAAAGGCGGAGTGATTATCTCGGGGGCCGCTCAAAGGGCAATTTTAGACTGTCAAAATGGCCCCCAGAAACATTACCACCATTTAAAATATATGCTGACTGCCTAAAGCGCCTGTTCCGCTTTTGTCACCGTTGTTTTCTTGATCCCGTTTTTTTTCTCTCCCCCCCTTATTAATTTTCGTCGTATTTATTATATTATATGTTATTCGAGAAGCCTTTTTGTTTGGAAAAGTGTCGGCGGAGTGCGGTTTTCCGGTCCGGCTGCGGAATAAGGGCTCTGGCTCCCTGCTCCGGGTGTCAAAGGTGGAGTCGGAGGCAGTGCTGAGATCAGCTCTGTGGGAGAGACCTTGTGACAAATGAGTCCAATCTAGGCTGCGCGACCTTGACTTGACCCTGACCGTGGCGAACAATGGGGCAAGCTCAGCCAGTGGAAGAGATGTTCTGCACTAATAAACCTGACCGTGGACACAGGTCAGTTAAGAGAGAGTGGAATTGGGTGAGAATGGGGGGGGGGGGGGAGGGGGGGGTTGTGGTTCACATCCTTTCAGGTGCGTGTTAATAATAAGATCCCCCCCACCCCCCACCCCACCATACCCCCTCACCCCCCATTTTGGCTCACAATGTGGCCTCCAGCAGGGCTCAGACAGGGGTGTGTAAGAAGACTGCATTAACGCGCTCATCAAAGGTAACGGATCCTTTGTGCGCAATACGAACATGCATTCGATTTTCAGCTGAGGGCTTGTACAAAGGTAAGCATGTACACCACCGCTGGTTAACAACCTCGACACACACCCCCCACCCACTACAAGACCCCCACCTCAACCCTGCCCCCATACATATAGACACGCATGCGTACACACCACATGCACACACACACAAGCACACACACACACACACACACACACACACATACGCACACATGCACATACACACACACACACACACACACACACACGCACACGCACACGCACACGCACACACACACATATTCACGCACACACACACTCACACACACACACGTGCGGACACACACACACACACACACACACACACACACAGAAAAGGTCCAGGAGCCATGCTGGGTATGCAAATTAAATTCCCGTTTCCTTATTTTCACCTTTCCCACCCTGCTGACACGGCAATCCCTCACATTTAATTCCCCCCCACCCCAGTCCCCCACGCCCACCGTCGTTATCATCCTGGGCTCCCGTTGAACACTGGGCACTGGCCATTCAGAAGGGGGGGGCTAATATCTGCACATTAAACAAGCGAACGGCCCCTTTTCCTTCCCCTCTAAAGTGTGTGAGAGACTAAGGGGAAGAGAGAGACAGAGCGAGAGAGATGGAAAGAGAGAGCTAGTGAGAGAGAAAGAGAGACAGTGGGAGCAAGTCAAATCTGATCGCATTTTGGCTTCAGTGAGTTAAGCTGACTAAGCGACTTTTGGCTTGAAAAGTTAGGCTGACCCCCCCCACACACACACACAGAACAAGGCCATTGGAAGTGAAAGCTGGCGTATGATCTGAATAGAAAGAGTACATTCAGCACGGGCCCCCAAGGGCTCCCCGGATGGACAGGTCAGGCAGCTAACCGCTAACCGCCGCAATGCTTCAAAGAGCAGGTTAATGCAGCTACGCATCAGCTACCTGCTGGAGGAACGACGCAGTGAAAAAAGGGCTATTCACTGAAGGAGAAAAAAGAGAAGAGCTTTCTGCGCCCTGTGAGGTAAATAAAGAATCCTGAGCAAAGATTCTTCCAGGAGCCGCCTCATCCTCTTTGTGAAAGTTTGGGGAACTTTGTGTGAGTGTGTGTGTGTGTGTGGGGGGGAATGCTGGGGACGGCAAAAACAAAAAAAACAAAGCAGCCCTGAACTGTGTGTGCGGGAGTGTGAGCCGGGATTAGCCCGGGGATGGTCCGGCTCCAAGATGGATGCTGCTGTCAGAGCCGCAGAAAGAGCCCAAGTTTTGTGAGCCAAGAGGCAGACGTGAGGATTTATGGTGCAAGCTCGCAGAGGAGTTTATCACAGATAATTACATAAGAACACACTGGAACAGGCTCAGACCCTCAGCCTGTCAGGGGAAGCTGGCCGTGGCTACGCTAGCCTGCGTGACCCCACACACACGCACACGCACGCACACACACGCGCATACACGCACACACACACACACACACGCACACACAGCCCCTGGCTTGCGAACGGAGGCCTAGAGTTGGGGCCTTTGTGCCGAGCCGGTACCAGAACCCGCTCCACGGTGATATCAGCTGCGCGCTGGCAAACCGTTTACTGCTTCTATCCCACACTACCGTGCTTACAGCCAAATACAACAATCCACGTCTTCTACTTGACCTGGAGGAAATGCAGGTATGTGTGTGTGAGTGTGTGTGTGCGCGAGTGTGTGTGAATGTGTGTGTGTGTGAGTGCGTGTGTGTGTGTGTGTGAGTGCGTGTGTATGTGTGTGTGCGTGTGTGTGTGTGAGCGTGTGTGTGTGTGTGAGTATGTGTGTGTGTGTGTGTGTGCGTGAGTGTGCGTGTGTGTGAGTGCGAGTGTTTGTGTGTGTGCGTGTGTGTGTGAGTGCGTGCGTGTGTGTGTGTGTGAGTGCGTGTGTATGTGTGTGTGCGTGTGTGTGTGTGTGTGTGTGTGTGCGTGTGTGTGAGCGTGTGTGTGTGTGTGTGTGTGTGTGTGCTTTTCTCCCATGCCCAAGCATAGCACAATGCCCCTGAAACAAGCAGGAGCTGAAGATGGCGGCAGCACAGGCCTGGCAGAGTGTCATGGGGAACATACCCAGCTTCTGTGGGTCACAGACTTCAGCCAGTCACATCCAATGCAAAGCACATGCAGCCAAGTACTGAATATGATGACTTTATCTCAGATTATGTTCATTTGTCCCAATTACTTTCCCTCCCCTAAAATGGGAGACTATGGGCTGTAATTCCTACACGGATCACTCGATACGGCTGTAAATACCCTCAAATTAAAGCTGACAACTTGCCCTTTGACCTCATTCATTTCGGTTTTATTTCAAATCCATTGTGCTGGAGTACAGAGCCAAAACAACATAGATTTTGTCACTGTCCCAACGCTCTTGTATTTAACTGTATACTGTATATTATAAAAGCTTGTGTGTATATTGGATTGCTTCCAACGTATTATTAGTCCTGTGAGCGAGAATAATGCCGCTTGATCCCACTGGTGAAATGAGCTTTCTGCAGCCAGCTAAAATGGCGGTGGGCCAAGCCAGAAAAATTGAATGCGATTGACCTGCAGCCCTGAGAAACATTGCTTTTAACGGCTGCAGAAGTGGCCCAAAAAAAAACAGTGAAAAACAATATGTGATATTCTCGGTTTGGACCAATACCGCTGGATCACTCATCAAAAGCCCAAATGGATTGTGAGCAGTGTGCTAGGAAATACAGGAGGGAGAAGGACGGGGAAAATGGAGTGCCCTTATGGAATGAGACATCAGAAACCCGCGGAACGCTGCAAACGCAAGACGACGATCCCGACCAGCAGCTGAACGGGAAACAGGAGACTGGACGCCCCTGTCACTTCCTGTGTGGCGGTGGGGATAACACTGACCCTTCGACTGTCGGAATCTACCCGTAAGCGCTCATCACAGTGAATTACTGCCCCACTGCACACCGCAAATATCAAACAATATGTCAATTAAGTATATTAGTATTCATATTGAGACTTAAAATCTTATTTTCTAAATACAGTAAGACAAAAATATTTCCAATGAGGTAAGACAGTTTGACTCATTTCAAGATTTGCCAGTGGAATAAAAACATTTCACTTGTCATGCAAACAGTAACTTAAAACAACCCTCACTTGAGGACCACAATGGAAAAAGGCCTTCAAGCTGTCTTGTGTTACTTGGATGGTGAATGGAACTGGATGATGTATCTGCCTGAACTTCTTCTTGCATTTTTTCTGATGATTATGGAATAAAATCAATCAAACTAATATTTCGTACTTGGGAGAATAAAGTAAGATCTTAAGTCTCATTACAAGCCTAAAACGTCAAGACAGGCCTTTTTTCAGTGCAGCACCTATAGCCAGACAGGTCTTTGTGGTGTACCTTTCTGAAAATGAGAAAATGCTCAAGCAGCCTCCTGCTAGAAGTCACCCCCCCCCCCCCCCCCCCCCCCACCCCCCTTTACATCCCCCCACCATCCAAACCTCCATCTCCACCGGCACTCACACAGACAGGCGGTGCAACCGGTAATGTTTGTTCTGTGGTTAGAGTGGCTGGCGGAGCTGAGGCCAGGGGAAGTGGTGTGCGCTATCGTGCTATCGTGCTCATTTCCACACGCCCATTAGACGGAATGATTTCTGATCAGCGCCGGCCCGGGCCCGAGTCCAATGAGTGACCTCCAGGTGAACGGCCCTGTATCCCATCGCCGAGACCCGTTCACCCACTCACTCTCCATAAAGATCATCACTCCTCCATCTTACAGGCCCGGCCACCATATGGCCTTTCACTGGGAGAGAGAGAGGAGAGAGGGAGAGGGAGAGGGGAGAGGGAGAGAGGAGAGAGAGAGAGAGGGGAGAGAGGGAGAGAGGGGAGAGAGGAGAGAGGAGAGAGAGGAGAGAGAGAGGAGAGAGGAGAGAGGAGAGAGAGGGGAGAGAGGAGAGAGGAGAGAGAGGGGGAGAGAGGAGAGAGAGGGATAGAGAGAAGGGAAGAGAGTGGGACGGAGGAGAGAGAGGAGACAGAGAGAGAGACTGAATGAGGGAGAAAGAGGGAGAGAAGAGAGAGAGGAGAGAGAGAAGGGGAGAGAGTGGAGGGAGGAGAGAGAGGGAGAGAGAGAAAGACAGAGAGAAGGAGAAAGGAGAGAGAAATACAGAGAGAAGGAGAGAGAGGGGGAGAGAGTGGGAGTGAGGAGAGAAAGAGGGGGAGAGAGAGAGAGTGGAGAGAGGAGAGAGAGGAGGAGAGAGAGAGAGAGAGAGAGGGAAGAGAGGGAGAGAGGGAGGGAGGAGAGAGAGAGAGAGAGAGAGACCCCAATAGTTCTAGGAGAGGGATGCACAGCACGCCTAGCCGGGTGCTTTGTAGCTGAATGCCACAGCCAGAGAGACAGTGGGTGGGACACGCTGTTATCATCAAATGTATTACTATTTATTTTATTGTTTCTATTGTTCCTCTTACTTAACTTAATATTAAGTTCATTAAGTTCACTGCTTTGGCAATATTGTCATGATTACAGTCATGCCAATAAAGCATTCTTGAATTGAATTGAATTGACTATTGAGAGAGAGAGGGAGGAGAAAGATGGGGGGTGTGAAGAGAGAGGGAGGAGAGTGTGTGAGAGAGAAAGGGTTATAGGGTACATCGTAGTTTATATACACTGCATTGTTCTTGTAAAGCATTGCAACACATATCTTGTCTTATGGCATGCAATAAAGCATTTTTAATTGAACTGAGAGAGAGAGAGAGAGAGAGAGAGAGGGAGGGGGTGAGGAGAAACAGAGAGGAGAGAGAAGACTGCAGAGAAAGAGTGAGAGAAACAGAGAAGAATCAGAGTGAGAAAGAAAAGATAGTGGAGAAACAGAAAATGAGAGAGAAAGAGTGTAAGGAGAAATAGAGGGAGAGTGAAAGAGCGGAGAAAAAGATGGAGAGAAAAAGAGGCATGTGCTGTGCAGCTGGCTGAAATGTATGTACATGATATCACTGCAGATGTAAATAATACCAACCCATTAACGTAAACAGCACTATATTTGTTTATTAATTCATTAGCCAGCGAGCCAGCAAGTGGAAAGAAAAATTTGTGCTACTTGCACACATACTGACGCACGTTTTTAAAATCAAAACAGATGATCATCAGCACACACGCCAACATCCTGAATAATGGATTTAAAGGCAGCTTTCCCAACGCACTGTAATATAGTAACTGAAAGGAGTGAGGAGTCAGCACCCAGCGGGTATCTGCAGGACCGATTCTGTGCATCCATGAGTCTCCGTAACCGCTCAACATGACTGCATTTAAACAATGGCTCAGCAGGCTGAGTAACTGTAGCTTGCTTACGTTTCAGACACCTGTAGGATACATGCCCACGTATCCTATTAGCCAAAGCAGAACCAAATCTGCAGCTCCTTTATTTCAGGCTGATCTTCCAGCGGCCACTCTGAAAACAATATTTAAAAAACTCACGTTACGGGCAAACTCTGAGGTGTAGCCCACCGGAAGCCCAAGACTTGAACACCTTGTGAGCTTTCTTCCCAGGACACTGCATGTCACTGCCAACCACTCAAGCTAGGTTTTGAAACAGCTGGTAGCTGGTTGACCAGTTCAGTCAAGCTCCATACGCAACACGGTTTGACCAGCTCAATCTACTATATGTTTTGAAACAGCTGGTAGCTGGTACTTTCAAGCTGGTCATAGCAGGCTTTTGCACCAGGGTAGTATACTAGCCTTTATAGGAGGAGCCTTCCATGAGGGTCGGTGTGGTGATCGAGGGGTTAAACAAGACGAAAATGAAACAGGAAACAGGAAGCAGGAAGAGCATAACCTCAGCAGCACTTAGACTCGCAGGGTGCAGGGCTGACCTGTGCCCACCGCCCAGCTCTCAGACCTGTGTGTATCCACAGCTCCTCAACTCGCTCTACGCTTAATAAACAGCCAGGCCAGAAAGCAATCTGCGTGACGACAGGGAACAAATAAAACAGGGCGACTGCAAATTAAATAAGAGGAACAAAGCAGGGCTTCCAGCTGCAGATGAGAACGGGATGGGCTAGTGGGGAGGGGGGGATTCACATGAAAGCTAATTTTAGATAACATCAAGCTTTGCAATTTGACTAATTGTAATACACTTGCTCTATTAATAGAATTGCCATTAGCACTCACTTTGTTTTTGCAAGAAACTTTTTGTATGCCCCCCCCCCCAAAAAAAAGAAAAACTCCCCCACTCCTTCTTGCAGAAGCCCCAGTTTTGATAAGGCAACAAGATTAATGAAACATTTATTTTAAATCCAATTTTACCCATTGCAAATGCCAATTGTTACACTTAAATGTTTTGTCATTTCTTCTACCCCAAATAACCCCCCCAACCCCCATCCACCTAGCCCTCTGGGTGTATTAGATTATTATGTTTATGAGTACCAAAGCCACTTCGCTCCGCGGTGATTAAAACATCGTCACGGCTCAGGTTGGCTGGCACCCCTGGTTTCTCCGCCTTTGAGAAGTTTGCCATTGGCTGACTAGGAGGTGAAACGACTGCCTGTCACTATCCTGTGTCTCACGTCTGGCACATCCCGTCCTGATAAAAAACCAGCATCTTCATTTCCAGACCCAGATTCCAGGTGTGGCAGGGTACCCCAAAACAAAGAGTGTACCACCCCCCAAACATTTTCATTCTCAGGAGCCCCTGATGTGACCACTCTTCCTAGGGATTCCCACTCCAATAAAACTCTTAGATTTTGACACCTGCATAGGCTGGTTTTCTTGGCATGTTTTTTTCAAAATTCCAAGTCAGTGTTCTAGGACTCCATTGCTTTCCATTACCAGCAGTGATTGTTATATCAGCATTAAAATGTTCAGTTAAGAATATCCTAATCACATATTTGTGATTTCCGCCTTACTTAAAGGGTTTCATACATCTTCTGCACTTCACAGCACTAAAGCCACTATTCACCGCCACTGCTATGAGCTTCTAGCCAGGACACTTGATTAAATGCAGGACTGAAAGGCAAGGATAAAGCACATTGCGCTGGAACTTAATAAAAGCCTACATTTCTTAACTTAATCAGTCAATTGAAAATGGGACTTACACACACACACAAAAAAAACATTTAACCCAATGTGGGCAAAAAACAATTATGCCATTGACCTTTTTAAAAAAGGAATTTTGCATTTATTTCCAGAATTATTTTATTTTTTTAAGCACTAATGCTGGACACTGAGACTGTAAAAACACAAAGCACTAAACTGTATTTAGAGCAGGCTCTCAGGTGCTCAAACATTATAATCCCGGGAAGTGCTTTGACCCCGGCGCTTACCGTAGACAGGCCTCGGAGGCCGAAGGCTAATTAGACACCTGAGGTGAGCGGTACGGCTAAGCATAGCTCGCTCCCGCTCAACTTTCCTCAAATTACCCGCTACCCTGGGCCCGCCCGGCGAAGAGATGGGCCCTGTCCCCCGCCCCCGCTCAAGGTTACCTCTGCGGGGGGTGCGGGACCTCATTTTTCTGAGTTACCTGTCACGGAGACGGCCCTGGCGGGCGGCGGGGGCTTTTATTAGCGCACGTTCGGACCGCCGCGATGTCACGCCTCACCTCGCCGCACCGCCTTTTTTCGGGGGCCGGAGTTGACACGTCGTATTTTTCCGAGGTATTCTCAAAAGAAAGAGGGAAACAGTTTATTGCTGTTTAGCACTGTCTGTCCCCCGCACTGAGTAATGAAGCGCTCCGGGTCAATATTTTACACAATGATGCATTTTGGGAAGTGTACCTCTACAGGGCATGGCAGAAACAATGGATGTCATAACAAACCAAGTTACGTTATTAATCTTTCCCGGCTCCCTAATCAATCTGATTCTTTGCTAGCGAACAGTGCAATATATTATGATGTTAAACGAAAGACCATATTTCATAGCAACACAAAGCTTGGCTCAAGGATGATATCTTCTTTACAAAAGTAAGCAATACATAATGAAAAAACACCTATTGTACCAGAAAGAAAAGCTCAAGCCAGGACACTGATTAAATGGTATATTTTATTTGTGTGAATCTGAGAGATAGTGTGTCTGAGCATACAGTGAGGTTCGTAAGTATTTGGACAGTGACACAATTTTAAAGGGCTATAATTCTTACACATTGCAGAGGTACTTACATCCATATGGAGTGAATTACAGCCCTATAAAATTGTGTCAATGTCCAAATATTTATGGACAGGCTACATAAATATGTGTATGTGTGAATCCATGCATACAATTTGTACATTTCTACGAATATATGGATAAATCTGAGTGCACTCTTACTGACCTTCTTGCTAAACGAGGCAGAAAAAAGTGGACCAACAAAAAAACAAAATCAAACCCAGAATCTGTCCGAGGCAATTACAGTGCAGACGACAGAGGTTCTGCGCAATTGGTTGTTGGACACAGCAAACGTGATCATCAATCATTACATCAGAGAAGGAGGTACTATGGTAACGACTAAGAAACATTTTTAAAAACCTGTGTACTCTGTGAACTCAACTGTCAGAGCTGGCGGAGAGAAAAAGACTGCAATACCGCCATTCCATTTTGGAAGCACCATTCCCTCGTAATTATTCAGAAAAACTTTGATTTGCCTTGCCGTACGCAATCAAGGCCAAAATCGATTTCAGGGAAATCAAAAATCAAACTTTCAAGCATTCGCCAGCAGGCCGTTGGCATGCTTCAAGGAAAGACTCGTCCGTCATTACTTACTGTTTCTTTTAAGACAAAAACACCAACGGGATGCACGGCTAAGTCTGCCAAAATGGCGAAACCGCAGAGAACGGATGCCAGGTATCGTCCAATTAGCGTTAGCGTAGCGTAATGCTTACACCGTTGGCTTCCATCGCATCACGTCCAAGTAGCTGTCATACCCGTTCCACTCGTCCGCTGTCGAATTTGCTAACACGACGTGATTTGTTTTCCCTGCCTAAGGTTCCATGAAGTTGAAATAAGACGTCTTCTCCGACACAGGCCAACGTTCCCAGCATTAAACAGATAGGCTCAATCACTTTCCAACAGACATCATAATGACCTGCTTAGTGCTTTTCAATCTATGTCTTTCAGCAGCAAATTGATTTGGAAATAAATTTGCTATGTGCCACGGTTTATATTTGAACTTTCTTATGTATACAGCATGACAACATACACTGCGCGTGATGCAGTGTTTGTGTGTTTCATGTTACGCAAGCCTTACCAAATGCAAATTTCCACAGATTGTTGGAACACACCCGCTTGCATTGTGATCAAACCTCACTCTGGTTTATGGAAATTAAAAACGACATAATTGCGGCGCGTATACAATGACTTCAACCATTTTGCACATGAAAATACGAGTATATTATTAGACAGTTCATACATACGTGTGTGTGGGTTGGCCTATGTGTTTCTGTGTACAGCACAAGTACAGTACAAAAAACACAAGGGATAACATTTTTTTGGTATAGACCACTTAAGTAAACGGAACCACTTCTTTTCAGGATTTTTGAGCAAGCATCTGGAATTTTATCTTCGGGCACAAGGCCTCACATTAATGTCACTGAGATGGTCACCCATTTCTGACATTTAAAAACTAAAAAAAGAGTCATGTAGCATGCCAAAAAAAGAATTAAAAGTACAGACAGAGGAGAGGATGAGGGTAATGTCTTCTTTAAGCTACAATGACCCCCCCCCCCCATTCAGAAAGAGCAGGGACAGATCTGAAGATCAGCTCTCCACAGGCTGTGGTCTCTGGCAGAAAGACAGACAATTGAATTTTGGAAGTGGCGTGGAACGAGACAAAAGACGCACGAGGCCATCTCTTTTCCCTTCGGTGAGCGAGCAGCGGGCAAGCTGCCCGAATTTCGGTGAATGTATTAGCCGGGCTGGGCACCCGTAGCGGAAAAGCCGCGCTCCACAATGTTTTTTCCGCATCTGTCTCTCCTACTGACCTTTACCTTCTTTCCTGGAGTGGAGGAAAGAAGAAACTCGACTTTCAACTGGGACTTGCTTTTTGTGCGTTATCATCGGATCGACTTTAGATCAGCCCAGATATGGATTGTTTTTTTGTGTAGTTTTTTTTCTCATTAAACTTTTTTCTAACTTGAAAGCTTTGAACAGGTGGCGCGTTAGCGGACGTCTTATTTACACTGTCGGCCTGTTCGAACAGATTAATGTGGGCGAGGGATAGAGGGAGGGCTAAGGAAAGAGGAAAAGAAAGAGTCGGATCTGTGAAAAACTCAGAGTAGAAGTCAGAGGAGCAGCCCAGTTAGGATAACTCCCGTCACTGTGCCAGTTTACAGCACCTCCCACTGTAGTGACGCAAGAACAGCAAGTCTCAATTTCACCCCACTGTGCCGCCTCCCCATACTCAGACTGCACATAAAATGGCCGGGTTCTGGGTCGGCTCACAGTGCCTGAAGGAGACCTCGGAGACGGCCTGAGGGGACGGTGCTTCTTCGAGCTGGGGTTCGAGACCGTGAAAGATTCTGTCCACAAAACATCTTCACCTGCAGGGGAACTGTCAGAATATAAACCCCTATATTTGATTTTGTTCTTCGGTTATAATACCCCCCTTCCCAAGCTAGGGTAGCAATACTGGAACATGGGATACTCAAATCTGGGCCTTGAGTCCAAATCCAGCCCTGGTTTTATTTACACCCGGGTAACAATTTTTTTTTTACACAAAGACCAGATTCAGAGGTGCATGACAGAAATGTTCTTTTCCCACGGCCTTTCAATACACAAAAGGTGTGTATTAAATAAGAGGATTTTTTTTGGGGGGGGAAAGACAACCCAAGACAAGCAGACAAAATGGACGGGGTGTCAGAAGAATGAGAGCAGCGAGTTACCCGGCGCAGTAAATAAAGCGGGCGGGGGGCAGGGGCGCGGGGGGCGGGGGCGCGGGGGGCGGGGGTGCGGGGGGCAGGGGCGCGGGCGCGCACGAGCATGCCTTTCCCGAGGTCGGCTCCATTTAGGCCTGAGCAGCGGCCCGGCCGTACACCTTTCAATCGCCGGCGCGCAGCGGTGGGTAATAAAGCCAATTCAGGGCTCGCCGCTGGACCGGGCGGCCGCGACACGACCCGTCCATTTGCGGCAGCGAAAAGGGTCAAACCCGGAGGAGATTGAATCTGCGGCGTCCGAGGCGCGGGCCGCGCGGTTCGGGGCGCGGGCTCTAAAGGAGACCTCTCCGCGGGGCGCCCTGCCGTATTGACATCGGCTTTCGGTCAGTGGATCTGGAGGCAATAATCGGCCTCACCGGGGCGAGCGGTTACTGCGCCGCACTGTAGCGTCTACACCGGCCCCTCTGCTGTCATTATTTACGGCTCAGACCCACAACATGATGAATGTTGTGTCTGCCTTTTCTTTATTTGTGTTCCTTTTTCTTACTCAGCCTTTTATTTCCCCGGGAATGGCCTGGGTCAGTTCTCTCCCTCTCCTCTCCCTCTTTCTCTCTCTTTCCCTTTCTCTCACCTCTCCCCGCTCTCTCACTCTTTCCCTCTCTCTCTCACTGTCTTTGAGCAGGGAGAGTGAGAGGGACGATACTGCAAAAATCACCCAAAAATAAGTACATCTCAACAGGAATTTTAGTCTCATATTGAGACTTACAGATAGATTGCCAATGGGGTAAAAAACACTATCACTTGTCAAGCAAACAGCATCTTAAAACAAGACAAAACTAAAATCCTTGTTAGGACATTTTATCGCAGTGTGTCCTCTGGCTACACAAGTATTTTACTTAATGTCAGCATTAGCATTAATGTGGCATATCTTGATTGCTTATAACAAAGGTTCTGCAAAGGTGTTGCTTTTTTAAGCATAATACATAAGTAAGAATGCTTTCTAATTCAGTTTCTTCTCCACATTTTCTGTCATTCAATTCAATGGAGTGAAGGCTACATTTCAGAGAATAGAGTGGATGCATTTAATCAGTCAAGATTGTAAAAAGATAAATAACAGCTAAGAAAGGGTCAATATAAACAGAACAGTACAGAAACGCATTGACCCCAAAGGGTAAATTGAGTTTCTACCAGCAGCGAATAGGGATATAGTTCTGTGGAGAATGTAAACACAAATGCAAAATACCAGCACAAACGCACACATACGCATTGACCATACACACAAAACACATCACGCATTTACACGCCCACACACTGAAATACGCTCATTAAAACATTTCATTGCTGCAGGGAAAACTGAATGCCGACATTGTTTAGAAGCGTATATGCATACTGTAAAACTCCCGCTAAAAGATCTCAAAGATCATGTCAACATCGGCAAGCCCTGGGGGATGGATGAGTATTGAACACTGCATTTAAGTGCGGCTTTCTTTCCCTGTAAATTCAAGCCCGTCAAGGCCAGGTCAGCTTATTGAGTTGGTTCTTTGGGACAATATCTCTTCTCTTCTCAAGCTATGTTAGCAGCATTTAAACATGTACAGCAGGGATAAGTCTGGCCTTCAAATACAAATCCAGCCCGGGTTTTCTTTTCTGCCAGGTAATTAACTGAACAATTAGTGCTACTGATTGGCAGGTGCCTCTACACCTGACTCCCAGGTAAAGGGAGGGTGGAAAACCAGCAGTTCTCAGCCCTCAAGGGGCTTGATTTGATTAACAGTATTGTACAGCACAACATCTTATTTGTATACAGCAAAATATATCTGAATTTAGTCAATATCTGTCCTGACCTTGCAAATATTACTTTTTTTTACCTCACACTCAATGTCTGGCAATGAGATTTTTTGTGATTTCTGAATGCTGCGAACATGTTAATTGATAACAAAAATCCTACCCAATCAGCTGTCAATTTAAAAAATGAAAAATGTTTAAAAAATGCACTTTATTAATCAGCATCATTGATTCAATCATAGCAGTCTAGTAAAAGAATGATCAAGTTCGGGTCATTTGGGATCAACAATTTTTTTTTTTTAATTTGAGATAAAAAGATAAAAAGATAAAAAGATAAAAAGAATGCAATGCAATTGCAAACCCAGCACGACCGCAGTAAATGTCTCGAGAATGTACAAAGATTAAACCAATTAATTAATTTGTTTCCTTTGTGACTTCCATGAATCGGCTTGTTTAGCAGACGCTGAACAGACGAACGCGTGGAGAGCAGAACGTTCTCTTTCATTCCACACACTGCGTACACGGATCAGACAGGAGGTCCTGCCTGAATACGGAATGATTTCGAGAGGCCCGAGAACTACAAACTTTCCAGACGATACCACTACAACCAAAACAAACGCAAAACTTCCAAATTGAATCTTCGAAAGTAAATTAATTATATTGAACACTTTGAGTTGTGCCTATTGCACCTATTCACCACTACGTAAATGAAGTTTACCCAACTCATTCCCATCCCACCTGTAGGAAAAGACCAAGCTTTGGAGAAAGACTACAAAGTGTTTTAATTTGCACGGCTAACGCGCTAATAAGCTAAGAGGGAGTTAAGTCCCACAGGTCTGGAGGACTGAGTCAACACCCCGATCTCACCCCTCAGCACTTCTGAACGGATCGATATCTGCAAATAAACAAGATCCCGAAGTGTTGTGATGAACTGCACAGCGTGGTGGAGAGAGGCCACAGTCGGTCTTTAGCTCGATAGCACAGGTGAGCGGTTGCGGAGCGGAACAGCGTTAACGCAGAATAATCATCATCAAAAACTAATGTCACTCCAGTGGAAACTGACGACTCCCCGAGAGTTCTCTAATAGGACTACTTATATCTGTCACTTCACCGCAAGATCCCCTAAAATCCCACACGTGTGCTAGGGGAAGGGGTGGGGTGGAGGGAGCGGAGACTGTCGTCACCAAGGTGACAGTCTGGTGCGCTCCTCCATACAGTACGGTTAACCTGGGGAAACAACCCTGCTGAATTCGTCAGGTGGGACTTAACCCTTTCAGTAAGATCATAAAAATGACATTACATCACAGTTATTTAGCTGACACTTTAATCCAAAGCGATTTACAGTTCATTTGACAAAGCAGGGGCCAATCCCCCCTGGAGCAATGAGGGGATCTTATTGTGGCTACAGATGGGTTTGAACCACCAACCTTCTGGGACCCAGTCAAGCAACTTAGCCACTTGGCTATAGGGTATAGGCTGCCCCCTTTACAAATGTGACTAGAATGTTCAGCATGCTAATGCTGGGGTACTGTACCAATTGCTACTGCTAATTGAAAGCTGTGGAGTTCACAATAACACTGACGAAAAACCTACAGTACTCGTCAAGAGGTTAAGAAAGCCAAGTACAGGGGCCGCGGTGGCGCAACAGGCTAAGACGCAGCGGACTTGCGGTTGCAGTTCACTGCAGTTGCACAACGGGGACCAGGGTTCGATTCCCGGTCCTGCCAAAAGCCAAGCTTGGCGGGCTCACGTGGAGCAGCATAATTGGCTCGCTGCTCCAGAGGGAGGGACTTGGCAGGGTTAGTAGATCACTGCACCACAAAAGCACCTTGGGCGCCTCGGAATCATGGAAGACGAGCATGAGACAAGACGGCTTGAAGAAGGCGTGTCGCTCTCCTTCGGGCTGCCAAGGGACGGGGTGTGAGCGGTGTATCTAATGCTAGCTCTAATTGAATCAGAGGGGGTACAATTGGCTACCAAATTGGGAGAAAAAGGGAAAAAAAGAAAGCCAAGCACTATTTTGCCCACAGGCAGCCGCCTACATGCCCTATGGGGGGCCCAGAATGGCGCATGGGTCCCTGCACCCCCCAATTTCTGTGATGGCATGCAGGAGCCATGAAGACCTTCACAGCGGTGCGGTGGACGCCCCCGCGGCCACGGTTTCCCCAGCTGTGCCAACACCGCCAGATGTTCAGCTCAACGCTGCCAAATGGTTTCCCCACTACCTTTTCATCAGTGAACTCATCTGGATTCATAGGGATGATGGGAAGGTTTTAAGGGGTCTGGGCCTAAATACTGTTATTCTCTGATGAGATGTGCAAAAAAATAAATGAATAAATAATGGCAAACAAGCGTTGTGCTCCCATGAAAACCGTTCAATTATCTCCATAGTTGACTGGAATCTGGTAAAAGGAATCTGTGTGTAAGTGTGGTGATTTTTCCCTATTCTCTGCCCAAGAGCATGTTGAGGTACACAGAGCTATCAACCAATATATCAAAGCAATGAATACAAATTAATGTGCGTGGCCAACATGTCAATCAAAGATCTGTTCAAACCTGCAAGAATGCTGAAATACACGGTCGTAATTCTAACCCAATTAATCACAATCACAGTTCCAGGCTAATCTAACCACAGTAATGACATTACACCACTCAGTGCTGTATGTGCAGTTTATTTTCATTTCTTATAATTATGATGTGCTGGCAAATGTCAAAATGACCAAAACAATATGCGGCGATATTATAAATATGTTTTCCGCTCATATGTGGTCAGCTGTTAAACAGGTCAGGTGAAAATCCATACAGTTCTCTGGCTGTTAATGACGCTTAAAACTAGTGATTTCAGCTCTCTCTCCCCCTCCGCAGTAACAGAGCTATCTGATTCAATAAACACAGACCATATTGATCTCGCAGTACTCAACGCTAGGCAACCTCTTGCAGAGACTGCACAAGATTTATTACAACACTGCATGTAGCACTGAATGAGAAACATATGCAGATACACGCACACACACACACACACCACACACACACACACACACACACACACACACACGCTGAAAACCATCCACGCAACAAAGTTTAAACACCCAACGATTTTCTCGTCAGCACCGAGCAACGATCGGCTTCGATCCCTCTCTTCAACCTCATTTGCCTACACCCTTTAAAATAAGATGGGAATGTTTCTGTATGCATTTATTTATATATTTCTCCTCAGCCTTACCTTCCTCTGCCTCCCCCCCCCCCCCCCACACCCCCCTCCCCACTCATTAAAGTTAGGAAAATGGCGGAGAAGGGGACGGCGGTTAACCCGGAGACTCTCACTCACCCGCACGCCGCCACGCTCCCGTCCTCCAGCGCAAACAGGGTATGCCGCTCCCCGCAGGCCACCTGCGCTACCCTCTGCCACGGAAGGCTCCGGAACAAATGTGGCACCAGCTACGAGCAAAACAAAGTTACCGGTTGGGGGGCGAGCAGCAACCCCCCTCCCCCCCTGCAGCAGCCCTGTTCGGTACTTCCACTGTTTGGGCCCCCCCCCCAAAAAAAATACAAATAAACACGTCTCGGGCTCGTGCTGGCGTTAAGACAAAACTACATTTGTTGTTGTTATAAGAAAGTGCCGTGTTTCTTTCGCCCGTGGATCTTCGCCGTGCCGTGTGTCGCGGTATGTGTGTGTGTGTGTGTGTGTGTATGTGACTGCCAGGAGTAAAGAAAAAAAACATAAATAAATAAAAAATGAAAGGAGGAGAAAGGAAAGCCTGGGTCCTCATCATGCGCTTGTTAGCTTGTCCAATCTATGGCAATCAGTGCGGTCCCCGGGGCTCAGAGACACCAGACCAGGGGAAAGGGGGGAAGCGGAGCTGAAGAAAGATCAATACCGCTCGAGAAACAAGAAGTGTAGGCT